>NC_047022.1:9291417-9327358 GCF_902652985.1 Pecten maximus | reverse complement strand
ATAAGGAATAATATATCATCGAAACGCTAGCCATATGTTTTGCTTCATTTCAGGCAAAGTAGGGGAGTTAGTGTTTATAATACACAAATGTTCCCTCAGGGTAACTGACAATGATTATGATTTGTAGAAGAAATCAGTGACTGAAGTAAGTTGCATGAGGAAACTCGAATACTGACTAGATATATAGAGGTTCCCCAACGAGTGGATATTGTTTATCATTTTTATCCAACTTGAGTTGGTTAATTTTTTAATTTTGAAAAGACACGAGCTTTAGCGAGTGTCTTTCAAAATTAGAAAATTAACTAACGAGTATATTAGACTAATCATTGTTAGATTCAGTCATCGGTTTTTCGCTGAATTTCGTAGGTACTGGTTACTGGTTATTGTGATGTTAAATATTCATTCTGGGAGTTATTCATTCAAGACATCGTGCATTTCAACAAATATTTAGGAAACCGAGCTGGAGTGTTAAACAATAGGCCTATGTAGGCCAGTTTACGTTTGTCAGTGTGTTTACACGAAATTTCATCAGTTTCAGAGACATAGTGTATAGAGTTTACTGACACGAGACAAATGTTCCAAGATGATTTTTACATTTTTGTGTTTGGGATAAATATATGCGTAATAAAGGTTAGTGAAATGATAAGAAAGTGTTTATTCGTTGATTTTTTTTTCTGTTGGTACAATATCCATACCAAATGATATCAAACTAGAAAAAGGGAAGCTGCCTAACAGTAACAGTTCAGTTAGATGCTGCGGCCGTTTCATTCAAATGACTACGATTAGAGAAAGCGATTAAACCATTTTGTATTACATTTGCTCTTTATTTTGATAATTCATTCACGGCTATCGGGGTCTACTGCATATCTAGAACAAGGTGGGAGGGGGGGCGGGGGGGGGGGGGGGGGGCAGTTTTGGTTCGCTAGGCCCATCAATGTAATATCTCGCTTCTGTGCGTCGTCTATTTTACCATCATCAAATTATATTTCATACGACTCAAACCCCAGATTAATCGACATTTCCATTAAGGACACCCTACTCATCCAGTCATGCTAATGTTGAGCACTGGCAACTCCAAAAAATGTTTACATGCTGATCTTTTGAAGACAGACGGGAAAAAAGATAAATGAGAGTAGTAGAAATAGTCCGTGGTCAAAGGCTAGAGGTTAGCCAATCAGATTTGTTGGAGGTCACAAATGACCAATCGGAGGCTTAGAAAGTGGTTACACACTGCGGTGTGTAAACAAAAACAATAAGACACTGCTACGAATTTTATCACGTGAAATATCAGCTGTGAAACAAGCATAGTTATGGGATAAACACGTATCTCTAATAGACACATCGGTCATCTGAGTTATGTTTTATATTCTGTAAACAATTACCGATAGTGAGGAAAGCTATAAATCCCTTTGACCGAGCAAGAGAAGGAATACCTGAAGCAGGTAGTATTTACAAACTGAATTGATATCTTCGGTCACCTCAGACAAAGTCACATCTCACCTTGTCTAGTGGGATTTTGTCCGTGTGTCGTTAATTATGGGTCGTGGATCCGTTCTTTTCTCAGAAAACTTGTGAATTGTACGGTCCCAAATTGCCAGGAGACTTAGGGTGAGGCCAAAAGAAGACATGTGGACTGAAATTTCTTGTCAATACCCAAATAGGGTAGAATCAAATACTCTTCATAAATGGAAAGAGTTTAAGGTACTTTACCAAAACTATGAATTTCAGGATCCCGGGGTCTTACATTTGCCCCTTGAAAGGGGATAAGCTTTATGTTTTTATATATAGAGTGAAATCACATTTTTAATTATGATTTGTTTGATTTCCATAGGAATTCATTTTAACGTGGTTAGCATATTCAGCATGGATTGAAGTTTGATGGTTTCTTAACATGTAGGCCGTTAATGACCCTCAGGAGCTGATGGTTGGGGTCAAAATGATGAAATTAACTGAGATATCAGGACAGACAAATAATGATGAAGCAAGTTTCCTTCATAAATAGAAGGGTCTTCAGATGCTTTATCAGACATTGTGAAATACTTTTGGGCAGCAAATTAAATACCATTACGTGATGTTAAGGTAGCTAATAAAAGTATGCACGCATAATACCTTCAACAACCACCTCACAGAAGGTCAAAGTACCAGCCACTTTGGAAATTCTAAGATAGCGGCCGATCGTGTCACGTTGGCATGGTAAAGTTATAATGTGATCACCGGAAGCTTGTGACTGGGTTAAGTTGAAGCACAGATTGGCACCAAGAAGATGACCTCTGACGTCAGACGTGTTCGTTTGGGACAATTCGACAGTGAAATTTCCCAATCCATCGGCTAAAACAGTTTGGAAAAAGAATTAAGAAACAATAACACATTGATGGATACCATGCTTGGTGATGAAGCGCGAAGCGTGATATCCGCGAGAAATACAAACATATTGATGATCAACTGAAACACTGAAAGTTTAAAAACAATTAAACAGTATTAATTCCAACAATGTCGACAGTCTCGTCTGTGTCTTCCAATCCACATATACAAATACACTTGTCCCTCATTAGAATACACAGTTCTCCTAAGGGTTTACAGATCATAGTGGTGGTAACTTTAGCTTTGGATATCTGAGTCATTCATGCGTAGCGACATATCTATTTCAAGTAATATGTCCAATATCGATAGTAATGTTATAATGGAATACAGGAACAAGTAAATGAAACCAATCCTGTTTTACGCGCGTAGAAATCAGATACCTAAAAATTGAAATACGCTTTAGTTCTTGTTGAAAAAGAAATGAATAGACAATGATTACGAATGAAATGGGTCAATTGCATAAAATTGAGTCTAGAAGAAAAAATCAAAATGTACTTCAAGGCTCCACTTTGCAGTGATTCAAACAGACCAAGGTAAACGCACGGCTGAGAACGAGGTCGGGGTCAAATTACTGCGTGACTATCCTTGTGAACTTTACCATGATAATGTATTATATCTAAAAGTAACTGGTTATTGCTATTGCGTCACTTAGCTGCATATCTGTCCTGTGTGTGTTAGTTCGAGAGCTAAAACCCACTGCGGAACCAAAACCCACCTGCACTCGAGTGCCGTTAATCGGGATATTGTAGGTGTTGTTATAATTGTTTCAGTTGGCGTCTGGCATGAAAGCGCCAGAAATAGAAATCGGAGTCGCGGTGGCCGAGTAGTTAAGGTGTTCCGGTACATTATCACTAGGCCACCACCGCTGGGCTACGAGTCAGACATCCATGTGGGGTAGTACTGGTTTAAGGCTTGTAAAATTTCGTATTGAATTACGTTTACTTACATGGACTGCTCATACTGAGTGAAATTCATATAGATGCAATCGATTTTATGTTCAAATTCAATTAGTCGAAACGTAGGAATATGTAGGCTTGCTGACACTGACACTCGTTATAGTAATGCATATGTACCTAATTGGTTATGTAAAATTGATTACTTCTTTGTAAAATAAACATTACAGGTTGGTAAAGATAATTTATTACAGAAGTTGATACAACTACACCGATATATTATAAAAAGCAATCGCCGCATCACGATAGTAAAACTTCAACGGCCCCTAGGGAAAAATACGTTTTTTCTTCAGCTCAAGCAACGCCGGAGAGATTGGCGGAGATTATTAACGAACTCCCGCTGTCATTTGCCAAACAACGCGAGAGGGAAAGAGGGAAAAAAATCATATATTTTATATGTAAAAATTAAACCAAACCTTTTTCTGCTCGTTAAAATGATATAACTACTTACGCTCATCAATATTGCTTTGAATGGAAACATTTGTTATCGTATAGATTGATCCGAGGTCAACCTGCCACCACTGATAGCCAGTCTCTGAGGTAGACATACAGGTTGGTGGGTCGACGATTCCGTCCACAGCCAGCGAGGATGAAAGACAGGTCGATGATTGGAAAGTTGGCTTGTTCAATGCGACGTTAGAAATGACGCGGCTTGAGAAGTAGCCATGGACTGAATCACAACGGATATAAAAGTTCAAACATAAAACAGAATTTTTCAAGTTTTGGTGATAATATAGATATAGTTCAAAATCACACATGTAAATAGCACATCACATCATCGGAATCACTAGGTTGATTGTACTATGTATTTAAATTGACATGATATGATTTTTTTTTTTTTTTTTTTTCAAAATAACGCATGTGGATAGCACATTCCATCACCGGATACTAGTATCCACGGTTGATTTCATTATGCTATATAGCGAAGCGTAGTGCAATCAACCGTCGGTATCCGACGATGTTCATATCCATGTACCAATTCAGTAATACATATCTAGTGTAGGTAGAAAACATGTATATAAAACCGCATCATACAGTTCGTTCTGCCAGAACACGTCAGTGCTATAAAATTCAAAAGAATGTGAAGTGATGTGTTTATTGTATTAAGTCGGATTTGTACTGAAAACACACAAATGAATAACACCTATAAATGAAGTAATTGATATAGTATAGGTCGAATGATTAATAAAAACTACACAGATCATACAGCTGTTTCGTCATTTTAGGAAAAAGTCTAGAAAACCATAGGGGATTAAGAAATAGGCATTTTGATAATCCATTAAAAGTTTAGGATATATGATAAAAAATCTTGGCATACACAGATATTAGGCTTCTTGATATTTTTACTGCTAATAAAAAACCTACAGCCATTTAATGATGATGTTCAAATATAGAAATTGCGTTCAGTAAGAAGTATTGTACATATCATGAAAGGCTGTAAATAAAATTCAGTGTAAACTAAAGATGTCATGTTACTAAGGTTTGGCCTCGCCCACGATTAGGTTATGCTAGATTTGGTTATCAAACAGCTTAGGGATAGGCTGCCCTTGGCTGTACGTAGGTAAGTATGATCCATGTCAGCTGTTAATGTTGACGTCTGTTAAGGTCAGTTTGATACGGTTTATCGATATGGTCAATAAAAGCTGGCGTTAGTTTGATGATATTTAACGAGTACATACTGTTCCTGCTCTATACACATGTTGGTTTATATACATATATATGCAAGTTGAACCGACAACTACTATGTATTGTTGCGATGACATTAAAATGACAACAAAGAATGCCGACAACAGACCGATCAAACTTAATTCAAGAACGATTACCGGCAAATTCGACATGATACATTTTAAAATATCTTAGTTAATGAACAATCAACAGGTCCGGTGATAAATAAACTTTTGCCTTGGAGAGATAATATATGAACAGCGGTTGTAAAATTATCCTTATACTGAATTATATATGTATAAAGAAACAAGTATTTTCTAAATATATTTTTGTTAATCATATTTCGGGTCATTTATCCCCATTTATTACACATCAAGAAACAATATTTAATGTTTCAAGTGAGTGTGCGAAAAAAAATTGATCAAGAAGAGAGGTAGTTGTGAGAAAACGAATGCGAAAACACACAGATTAGGAAATTGGAGGTTAAATACACTTATTTGACGCTTGTGGTGCCTTAAGATATAGAAATCCAAATTCACATTCAACTTTGAAATATAGTTTTAATCAACCTATGGTGCAAAAATGATGTTAAAACAGCCAGACATTTTGAGTTTATTTTCCAAATAAGCGATCTGGCCTTTTCGTTTAGTTTTAGATGGAGTTGCATTAAAATAAAAACGCAGAATGTCTGCTGATGAATATAGTTGAATGGATTATTATTATTAAATCCGTCTTAGTCGGGAAACACTTCAATCTCTATGTGTTAAAAGATGAACAATTTGAATTCGATTTGAATCAAGCTCTTGTCAATCATAAAAAGATAAATTGTCTTCCTTTAAGTATGACGTATATTTTTCATATCTTACTAAACTGATTTGCCGAAAAAACATTTATCCATTGTAACATCTTAAATGCTTGCTACTACTCCTGAAGTTCAGAAATGCATGTATGTGATATATTCAAAATATCTTCTTACTAAACATTATTTTTGTGTTGGGCTGCAAAGTACTTAAAATATTATCAAGTGTAGTTTTTACCTGTGTAATAGCAACATAACACCGAGAAAGCTGTCCACCATAAGGTCCTCGTCATAACGATAGGACCTTTTACCACCATCATCTGAAGTTGATTCTGATATACTGTTCTCAAACTCTACGCCACGAGCTGATTACTAACTAAGGATAATCAATAGTAATGCTCTTAATGTATGGTTTGTAAGGGCAACGTTAAAGATTGGCTGTGTGATAATCAATGATAATGTTTTATGCTCTTACTCATCCCTATATATAACCACTCTATGCCATTGCAACTGTGTGACCTTGTCAACTGTAGGTGGTTGTTATCAACTCATAACTGACAACATGCGTATGAATATAACAATGAAGAATTTAATCTTAGTCTTAAAACACTTAAATCTCTATGTGTTAAAAGATGAGCATGATATCAAGCTCTTGTCAATCATAAAAAGGTGAATTGTCTTCCATCATGTATGACGTATCTTTTTCATATCTGACTTAACTAATTTGCCGAAAAAAAACATTTATCAATTGTAACATCTTAAATGCTAAAAAGAAGAAATAAAGGCTATAAAAATGGAAAATAAACCTTCTGTCATTATTTTAAGCGGAAGAAAACGGTTAGCGGTTAACAGGCCTTGTGGGTGATAAAGGCGGAGGATTTAACTTCCGCTGATAAATATAGAAATCGGATTTAAAATCACAAGTGATAAATATAAGCGCGTTTCAATAAATTTGCTTCTGTTAAGTTGGCATCCATAAGTCTATGAATGCCAACTGAACGCAGTTCGCAAGTGACATTTGTTCCCATTTGAGGTCTTAAAAATGTCTTTTAGGTCACTTTGTTCGAAAGACAAGTGAGATTAAACCATTGCACGGCATCCGTTGTCTGTCCGTCTGTTAATTTTTCATTTAGAGACCGATCGATCATCGATTTCTGCTGTTATTGTGTGGTCAAATTTAACGAAAAGGGGGTAAAAACGGCGTCGTATGTGACGATTGTGATCTGTAGTATCTTAGGTCCCGCATGCCGTGTAACAGTACTCTCAGCTGATAATAGATTCCACTCGTTGGGTTATGTTAGACGGGGGAAGTAATAGCCTCACTTCCCCTTCTACATCAAGTGACTTTTCATTTGAATCATCTGCCGAAGTATCAACACCGAATCTCAAAACAAAATTCAGGGCACATCCCCTAAAAAATGAAACCCTTGCGGGCAGCAGTGATCAACTTCCAGAGGATTCAAAATAAAAACCAGGGGTACTTGTATTAGCTCATCAGAAGTCATGTCTAGCTGATTCTTTCTGTCATGGTGGGGTCCGAGTAGCTGTGAAATATAATATTGCAGGTAGTATATAGCCAATAACAGCCGAACATCAGGGCTAGTGAGTGTAAGAATAGAAGGGGCCGCGATGGCTCAGTTAGAGATCCGGCGACGTAGCCTCAGGTTAAGATCCGATATGTGTAGTTCGGTAGCGATCGTGTCGGTTTATGCTTCTCGGGGAACGGAGAAACAGGCCGGTCGGTGCTGTCGTGATTGTGACCTTGGGCATTACAATTTACTCCTATTGCTCTAAAATGCATGTGACTGGCCTCCCGTATGTTGTTCAGTGAGGTAGTCACCATTTACTACAAGGAAAACCCATATAATAACGACCCTACCTATTCACGGGGCGATAACCCAGCAAACAAAAGCCCCCAGGTTTTAACGATACCACACATCCTAGGAAATTTATCAATGACATTTCATCTCTCCCAACTAAGTTCTAAGATCTTAACTTTTAACTTGCCAGGCATCGTCCGGATATCAACGAGCTCATGGCTGCGAGCAACCAGCGCAAAACGAACAAACGGTACATATATTTATCCCACCAGTGCACTTTAGAACAGATGATACGGATAGCATCTCGGACCTTTTCCCCGCCGATATCTTCACCTTTATCATTGTGTGAAAGATCATATCGGGCGTCGGCAATCATGAAAACGTTAAATTACTCGAGTAAAGAGTATGCAGCCTCGAACGGAGATACAAAGCTGACATCCATACACTTCATCAAGAGGCCTCTGATATTTAGGTATTTCCCGCTCTAAAGATTGACATGGCATTGATTAGAGAGTTTTGGGCTGATTCAACAGATACTCTTACCACACAAGTTATCAAGATCTATTCATACTAACCTATAACTCTACCATCAGGCCTACTAAGACAAAGAGGGACCGGTTGAAATATATGACGCTGTAATCGGAGACAAAGCGATCCAATAGGCTTTCCCACAGCTCATGCATATATTATTTGCCCAGGCTGCAAACACAACCCAAGCGACAGGATATTCTCGTGTGTGTTAGATATTATGACCGCATCTGTGTTTTAATGATTGCACATTGTCTTGCTCTTTTGAAATAATTGATTCGCCATGAATCAGATGGAACGTCAATATGACGTGACTGGAGAAGGCCTGACGCCATGAACACTTTAGAAAGTAGCTGTTAGTGATGGTAAAAAATGTATAATCACCTTCACATACAAATGTGTTTCGTTTATTAATGTCAAATTAATTGATTTTGAACATGATATTCTGTATATGTATGTTGATTGATAACAAACCTATAAACCATTAATACATATTTTAGTGGGTAATGAGAGATGAAGCAATAGACGTACGTACCGCTACAGTGACTTAATCACCATTAATATAAACTTACGTGTCACGTTTTTGAGATTGAAATGTAATATTCAAAATGCGTCAAATTAAAAAAGGAAATAATATAAAATAGTCCCATCAAAGTAAATATGACTACAAATAATTTAGCTCTTTTCAAATCATTTATTTACTTTGTATCATATGAAATATCGTTATTAGGCAAGAGAAACTGATGAGGTCACGATAATGCCATTATAGTACAACCTGTACATTATTCAAATACCCAAGTAGTGTCTTCTTTTCAATATAAAAAAAGCACAGATAAACAACAGATATAAAGAAATACCTCACAAAGACAAGTTATATTTCCTATTACGTAACAATACCTCTTCATTAAAATATCCAACAAAACATAGCAGTCGCCATCTTTTTTAAAAATATATCTTAGAGATGGTCAAATGTGACGTTTGTCCTTTAAACTTAACTAATTATAACATTTTATCAGATGTTGATCTTGATGGTGTAATGTGGTAGTGAATCTATCAATCTAATCTGCCTTGAGGCTTTGAGAAATCATATTCAAGTGTACTGTTTGACCTCTAACTTTGACTGATGACTACCAGAATCTACTCAGGTTTTCAGTAGGCTACGATTTGATAGTGTGATGCTATGTCGTTAATATAAACGAAATCGGTTCCGTGGTTCATTATATGACGTGTAAACATTTTTTATCTTAAAAGTTGTCAGTTGCGCCCTTTGACATTTTACCTCGACCCATCAGGTGTATATCTTGATAGTGTGGTGATGTATTGTAAATATGTATTAAATCTATTCAGAGACCCGTGGGATATCTTGTTTACATTCATTTTTATTTCAAAATTGGCAAAATGCAAGTGTCCCCTAAATTTAACTACAAAACATTCGGAGAAAGAATACTGATTCCATATTTGCATACAAAAATGTAACACCTAAGGATATCAATAATGATATGGTAACAACACTAGGGACATATGCCCCTTCATATGCCACAATGAAAAGGTGGGTGGCGGAATTTAAGCATGGCCGACAAAGCCTTTGGATGACTCCAGTCATGGAATGCCTGTCAGTGTTACAACCCCTGCAATGGTCAATAAAGTTCATGGTATTGTTATGACTGACAGACGAGTCACGAAAAGATATATAGCCAGTAGAGTGGACAATTCACAGGAAAGAGTACACTCCATTCTGACAGGGGATCTTGCACTGAGAAAGCTTTCGGCCCGATGAGAAAGCTCTCAGGGCGATTGCTACCAAGACATCTGACAGTTAATAAGAAGCACACCAGGCGTATATTATCGCGTGCTTATCTTAATCTTTTTGAGGAGGATCCTGCCAACTTTCTTCAGAGATTTGTCACTATGGATGAAACATGGGTCCATCATTTTACACCAGAGGCGAAACACCAATCGAAAAAAATGAAAGCACACTGACTCTCCCCCGCCAAAGAAGGCAACGGCTGTTACGTCAGCTGGGAAAGTTATGGCCTCCGTTTTTAGGGATGCAGATGGTATTCTGCCGATTATTTTTCTCCAAAAAAGACAAACAATCAATGGAACACATTGTGCTTCACTTCTGAGGTAGTGACGGTAAAATATTAAACTTAAGAGCCGCGGCAAGTTCACTAAAGGTGTGTTATTCCATCAGGACAATGCGCCTGTTCACAAGTCTGTCATTGCCATTCACGATTGTGGCTTCGAATTGATTGAGCATCTGTTTTAATCACGTTATCTTGCTCCATTAGACTTCCATCTTATTCTAAAACTGACAACAGTTTTTTCAGGCATTCACTTTCTGTCCGATGATGACGTTAAATATGCAGTGGATGAGTTTCTTAACAGCCAAGAGTTCTATTAAAGTGTCACTGAGGCCCTTAATCAACCCAGGCAAAAGTGTTTATATACTAAAGGGGATTATGTTGAAAAATAATACAATATGTCTGGCTAAATTCAAATACTTCAATATTAGGCTCACAAGAAAACACAATGCAAAAACAAAAACAAAAAACAGACATTAAATTTGCTTTCCCTACATTAGACAAACATATAATTAAGTCACTAAAACTATCTTTTTTATTTGTCGAAAAATAACATTCAAAATAACATCGATAATTATTGTTAGAGTATAAAACACAGGCAAATATAATATGACTACGTACACGTAAACGAAGTATCAGAAACGAGCCAAACAAGCTACAAAATACGGAATATACATCTAAATGAAATTCATCTGAACAAGTTAAGATTTGAGTTGATGAAAAGAGCTGTTGTCATTAAAAATATGCAACGCATGTTAAACATTTTCCAGTATATATATATATATACCTTAAACTCGAGACAAAACCCGGCCTAGCAGGCTCTGATAACTTAGCGTCATTATTTAATCAGTTAATATGTTTTTTTTTAACTATACAACTCTAAACTAATGGTGAAATCAATATCATGTGGATATCTTAAGGACTATTAAAGTGATGAATGTATTCCATTAATATAGATATATAATTCAGAATCACACTGTCGAACACACCCAAAGTGACACCCCGCCCAGTCACATTATACTGACAACGGGCGAACCAGTAGGCCCAACACTCATATAAGACTGATAGCCAAACAGGAGAAGCAACCACCATTTTATAGACTACCATTATTCAAGACTCTGGTATGTTGGAACAGAATCCAAGTCCTTCATCACAGGGGCGAACGCTTAACTAAAGTTTTAAAGTGAGGCAGTGTCAAAGGGGGATATTAAAGTTTAGTTGCATCTTACTACCATGCAAGGGGGCAGCAGGTGCAGTTCTTACGGTCTAACTGCTGGGCAGGACCGAAGCGAACAGATGAATACATACATGTATATGGTAACATAACAAATGGTCAAAATTGAGAACATACGAATTTACATGTTATATAGCAAAGTCACAGGCATACATTATCATGACCATGTTTTCATTTTTTTCGGGAAAAGACTTATATCCCGAATTAATACTGTATTATCTTCCCTTGGTTAAATCAATGTCTCATTAACCTAGATACATTGTAATCACTGTACTCACTCGATACAATGACATTGTGCACTATTACAATAACATATATTGAACTAACGGTCCAAATATTTCATAAGTTCTGTCACATGATCCCAAGGCCTTTAAGACTGGTTCACATACTTCATATACACCTGTCTCTTGACACAACGATCTTCTAGATCGGAACATATACCACACGTGTGTCATGAGACCAAGGTGTTTTAAGCTCGTGCGCATTAAACGCTTGTTTTTATATCACAGTGTAATTTGTGTTTCTTTGTTAAAATGCAATTCTCTGTAACTGTTTAATACGTGTTTTTCTGTAACAGTGTAACCATTGTTTCTATGTATAACCCGGCTTTTGGTTTACAGTGTAATAATTTTCTCTATGTCACATTTTAAATCTGCTACAGGGTAATCATTGTGGTTATAATCCTTATTTCTATGTTACAGTGGGAATTTTGTTACTTTCACAGTGCAATCCTTATTATATGTTACAGTGTAACTCTTGCTGTTTTGTCACAGTGTAATCGGTGCTTGTGGTTGTTGCAGTATAATATTTGTTGTTGGCGCAGTGTAATCCTTATTTCTATGTTTCAGTGCAATTCTTGTTACTTTCACAGTGCAATCGTTATTTCTATGTTACAGTGTAGTGTTTGTTACTGTCACAGTGTAATCCTTATTTCCATGTTTCAGTGTAATATTTGATACTTTCACAGTGCAATACTTATTTCTATGTTACAGTGGTATTCTTGCTGTTATGTGCAATCGGTGTTTGTGGTTGTCGCAATATAATCTTTGTGGTTATCGCAGGGTAATCCTTGTTGTTTTCGCAGTGTACTCTGTGTGGTTGTCGTAGTGTAATCCTTATAATTGTGACAAGGTAATCCTTGTAGATGTCGCAGTGTAATCCTTAATGTTATCGCAGGATAATCCTTGTGGCTGTTACAGTGTAGTCCTTGTTGTTGTTGAAGCGTAATCCTTGAGGTTGTGGCAGTGTAATCCTTGTCGCTATCACAGTGTTATCCTTTCGCTGTCACAGTTTTATCCTTGTAAATGTTACACTGTAATCCTTGACGTTATTGAGTTCAAGTACTTGTCACTATGATCAGTGTTATCCTTGTCGCAGTCACAGTGTGATCCTTTCGCTGTCACAGTGTATTCCTTGTCACTGTAACAGTGTGATCCTTGTCACTTTCACAAAGCAATGATGGTTGTCGGGTGTCCAATCAGTAAGTCGGGAACCACACAGACCAATACCATCCTCCACCGATCCACTTCCTTTTGAAGTTACACCTACTTCCGGTTCCGAACATAAGTTTTTTCAACTCATTTACGATTTCTGTCACAGACTGGTCGTCACGTTGTCTTATCGTTGGTATCTTATGACAGGTAGTGTCGAGACAAGAAACCGGTTTACCTGTAATTGTAGGAAAATTGATATCATATATTAATAAAAAGTTATATCTAATGATATTATAGTGATACTTGATGATGTATTGACCGGTTAATTTTAAAATCCACTTGAAAATTCAATATATATATTATTACTGTGTTCAGCATGGTTAAGTGTATGAACAATCAATGTTCATTAATAATTTTATAGCATATATTGTTCCGAAAACCCCATGACAGAAAGTTATTGATATGCATGATAATTGTACATTTCTTTCGATATTGTGGTAAGTCAAGTAACAAAGTAAAGCCAGAGGAAGGAGGAAACCATGGAAACAAAAAACACACGAAGATCACCATATATGCCATTGAATATGGAACAAAACATTCTCTCATCACCGCTGCCCTTAATGGTACTAATCATATATCAATTACAGTCGGCAATCCTGCGTCAATCCCCTCTCTCTATATTTATATATCCAACTCTAAATTGGACTCTCTCTCTCTCTCTCTCTCTCTCTCTCTCTCTCTCTCTCATATTGTTAGTATATATTACTAACCTTCTACGATGACTTCACATAGGGTTAACATACTGGACGACTTAATGATCCTGAGGTAGCGGCCGACAGTGTCATTTGGGCAAGCCAGAGTCTTGAGTTCAGCTGAAGGCACGTGAGCTTCAGTGTAATTGTAGCAAAGCTTGCTGTTTTTAAGATTACCATTTGGCCAAATGTCGTTAGTCTCTGATATTTCTACAGTGAAATATTTTAGTCGATCAGCTATTAAAGGGAAAAAAAATGCAATACATTGATAATTCTCATTCATTCCAGTTTTTTTTATTCAAGATTTAAAATATTATATGAGTTTAGTAGAATATAGCATATTGCTCTTTTGGTATTCAGCATATGATATCGAAACACTGATTAACATTTCCCCTCATAACATTTTAAAAAAAGCAGGATAATATCTCAAATATAAGAAGAAATGCATTTTTGTATATCTATAACATTGTCATTAAATAACTAGCACAGTATACACTATTATCTTTATTATCATAATATGTATTAATCAGTATATAACAAATATAAAAAAAATGTCAGTAGTTTTATGTGCAATGCTCACTATTCTTATTTTATGCTATTTTTCTTGCCTTAGAGGGGTTTGCCTAGGTTTAAGCTATTGCTTAATTTGCCGAAAGCATCCAAACACCAAAATGTTTATCAATAAATAACGATCAATTCCCGTTTTTGCTTTTTTTAATTCAAATTTGTTTCCAAAATTTTTCAAATTTTTCGATATTTCTCGTCCTCTAGAGGGGTTTGCGTAGGTTTTGAACTATTGCCGAACCTCCCGGAAACATTCAAAGACCATTATTTGATTATAAATTGTGATAATTCTCTTTCTTACCATTGCTTAATCTATTCTGAATGGATACATAGTTAATGCTGTAGATATCACCCAAGTCCACTTGCCACCACGGTTTGATGTCTGTGTAATACGTGTGAGAACAGGACTTGGCTCCGTTGTAGTCTGGATTGAGATTCCCGTCTACAGCCCTTCCTGGGACTCCTCCCGCTTGTAACGATGATTGGGATGCCGGCTTATTAAATGCTATATTAGCCAAGTTGCATTCATCCCTGGATACTAAATTAAATAAAAGGAAATATCCAATATATGGTATAGAAAGACTAAATAAAAAAAGGATTGTAATAGGGCTTCCAAATATGTCTAAACTCATTGGGTATCTACTGATTATTCATATATTAAGTCAAATGCAACACAACCCCACTTCGTTAAAATAAAAAAATATATAAAAAACAAATATCCCATTTAAAATGGTGTTAAATAGGAAAATAGACATTATCGAAACGCTTGCCGCATTTGTACTATTTCAAAACGTTTTTTTTTTTTTTTTTTTGCTCCATTTCAGTCAAAGTAAAGGAGTAAGAGTTTATAATACACACATTTTTCCTTAGAGTAACCAACAATAATTCTGATCTGTAGAAAAAGTCAGTGACTGAAGTAAATTGCATACGGAAACTGGAATACTTACTAGGTATACATGTATATCTAATGGACACATTGATCATCTGAGTTATGTTTTATATTCTGTAAACAATTACCGATAGTGAGGAAAACTATAAATCCCTTTGACCGAGCAAGAGAAGGAATACCTGAAGTAGGTTTATTTACAAACTGAATTGATATTTTAGGTCACCTGAGACAAAGTCTAAACTAACCTAGTCTAGTGGCATTTTGTCTGGTGTTGTTCGTAATGGGTGGTGCGTCCATAAAGACTTTTTTCTCAGAAAACTCAGAATTAATTTCAATGTAATTTTGCAGAAACCTTTCATAGCTATGACATAGTGAATTATATGGTACCAAATTGCCATGGGACTAAGGGGTAGGGCCAAAGGAAGTCAAGTTGACTGAACATTAAAACATTTTCTTTTCAATACAAAAATAGGGTAGAATCAAATACTCTTCATAGATGGAAAGGGTTTAGGGTACTTTACCAGACTATGAATTTCACGATCCCAGGGTCTCACGTTTGACCCTTGAAACGGGAAAAGCTTTTTATTTTTATATATAGTGAAATCACATTTTTAATTATGATTTGTTTGATTTCCACTGGAATGCATTTTAACTTGGTTAACATCTTCAGCATGGGCTGAAGTTTGATATTTTCTTAACATGTAGGCATGACCCCCAGGAGCTGATGGATGGGGGTCAAAAATGCTGAAATTAACTGTAGTAATCATGTAGAAACACATTTTCATTGTGAATTTCATGATCCTGGAATCTCATGATGTCCCGTGGGAGGGGGATAAACTTTACTATTGTCGTATCGGGAAATCCGATTTTTGACCATCATTTGTTTGATTTCTTTAGGAATTAATTATAACTTTGGAAGGCAATTTGTTGGTATGCAAATGTTGGCCTAACCGACCCCTCAGGGCTAATAGGCGGGGTCAAAAAGACCAAATTTTCAGAAATATCTCAAATACCGCGTCTTATTTTCAATATTTTCACAATACTTTGTACTTACACATATTCTGAGAAAATTACTATTCTTTGAAAGATGATACACTGACAGAAATAATCAAAGAACCACTAAACATATTTTATTTTAGTGTCTATTGTCTTTCATAACAGCTGAAATTCTTTTGGGCAGCAATATAAATACCATTACGTGATTTTTCGGTAGCTATTAAAAAGATGCACGCATAATACCTTCAACAACCACCTCACAGAATGTCAAAGTACCATCCACTTTGGAAATTCTAAGGTAGCGGCCGATCGTGTCACGTTGGCATGGTAAAGTGATAATGTGATCACCGGGAGCCTGTGACTCGGTGAAGCTGAAGCACAGACTGGCACCAAGAAGATGACCTCTCACGTCAGACGTGTTCGTTTTGGACAATTCCACAGTAAAATTTCTCAATCCATCGGCTAAAACAATTAAGAAAAAGAATAAAGAAACAATAACACATTGATGGTGCTTTCATTAATCAAATCCAAGGTAACATGCCTGACAATGAAGGGCGAAGCATGATATCCACGTAGATAGACAAAAATATTAATGATCAACTGAAACACTGAAAGTTTAAAAACGATTAAACAGTATTAATTCCAACAATATCGACAGTCTCGTCTATGTCTTTCAATCCCTATAAATACATCTGTCCCTCATTATAGTACCCGGTACACCTCAGGGTTTACCAATCATACGTGATAATGGTGGTTACTTCAGCTTTGGATTTCTGAGTCATTCGTGCGTATCGAGATATCTTTTTCAGATAATCTGTCCAATATTGGTAGTAATGTTATAATGGAATAAAGGAACAAGTAAATGAGACTTATACTGTTTTACGCGCGAAGAAATCAGATATCTAAAAGTTGAAATACGTTTTAGTTCTTGTTGAAAAAGAAATGAAAAGACAATGATTACGAATGAAATGGGTCAATTGCTCAAAAACTGAGTCAATAAGAAAAAATCAAAATGTACTTCAAGGCACCACTTTGCAGAGATTCAAACGGACCAATGAAACGGACGGCTGAGAACGAGGTCGGAGTCAAATTACTGGGAGTACTGCGTAACTATCCTGGTGAATTCCACCATGATACATGCAGTCAGAACCAAAATTTCCAATGTAGATATGCCATCCAATCAAGGTAATGCGATCTCTAAATCCCCCACATATGCAGAGATGGCTGGAAAAGTAAGCAATGGGCAATATCCACAGAAAATTATGTCTGCTACGCTTAACGACGCTACACACACGAAGTCGGATAGGCCACACCAAAATGTAACATTCTTTAAATATATAACACACAGCAGCAGCCTGGGTCTTCTATTTCACAAACACATTGGTTATATTACTTTACATTTTTTTATACAGTGTCTGTGCCCATCACCAATCGCGATAAACTGCTAAACGTTTTCACTAACCTATTAGACTATCAAATTATTTTAATTTGATCACCAGCCAGACGAAAGACAGTGTCAATTTACACACAGAAACTCAAACGATATTCACCTGAATCAAGACATGTTGGTCTGCTGATGGTTTACCGATCTGATACCTGAAATGATCTCAGAAGTACTCCCTACTCTGACCATGTAAATATTTTTCTACAAGAAAGTACATGTTATTACAAAAATCTGTCAGTCTGTCCAATTTATCTATTATATACAAAAGTAACTGATTGTATCTATTCGGTCGCTTAGCTGCATATTTGTCCTGTGTGTGTTAGTTCGAGAACTAAAACCCCCTGCGGAACCAAAACACATCTTCACTAGAGTGCCGTTATTCGGGATATTGCAGGTGTTGTTATATTTTGTTTCAGTTGGCGTCTGGCATGAAAGCGCCAGAAATAGAAATGGGAGTCGCGGTGGCCGAGTAGTTAAGATGTTCCGGTACATTATCACTAGGCCTCCACCGCTGGGTTACGAGTTAGACATCCACGTGGGGCAGTTGGCCGTAGGCTTGTAAAATTTCTTATTGAATTACGTTTACTTACATGTACTGCTCATACTGAGGGAAGTTCATATAGTTGCAATCGATTTGATGATCAAATTCAATTAGTCGAAACGTAGGGATATATAGGCTTGCTGACACTGGCACTCGTTATAGTAATCGATATGTACCTAATTGGTTATGTAAAATTGATTACTTCTTTGTAAAATAAACATTACAGGTTGGTAAAGATAATTTATTACAGAAGTTGATACAACTAGACCGACATATTATCAAAAGCAATCGCCGCATCACGATGGTAAAACTCCAACAGCCCCCAGGGAAAAATACTTCTTTTTTCTTCAGCTCAGATGGTAGAAATCGGTATCACAAAAGCAACATCGGATTACTCCAAGACTTGACACAGGATTGTTGGTTATGCCAAATTTAGACACACAAAAATATAACGACCCTGTTTTCCAAAATTTTCCTATGCCCAAAATATCCGAATTTATGGTATTTCTGCCGGGCCAATCAGGAAAATGGTGGACAGAACTTGTCTACGAGCAAGATGTCAGTAAGAGGTCAGTTGACAAAAACGCCGGAGAGGTTGGCGGATATTATTAACGAACTCCCGCTGTCATTTGCCAACCAACGCGAGAGGGGAAGAGAAAAAAAATCACAGATTTCATATGTAAAATAAAAACTCATGCAAATCCAACCAAACTCTTTTCTCTTCGTTAGAATGATATAACTACTTACGCTCATCAACGTTACTTTGAATGGAAACATTTGTTATCGTATAGATTGATCCGAGGTCAACCTGCCACCACTGGTAAGCAGTCTCTGAGGTAGACATACAGGTTGGAGGGTCGACAAATCCGTCCACAGCCAGCGAGGAAGCGTTAAAGGTCGATGATTGGCTAGTTGGCTTGTTCAGTGCGACGTTATAAATGACGCGACTGGAGAAGTAGCCATTGACTGAATCACAAAGAATATAAAAGTTCAATCATAAAACAGAATGTTTCTGTATTTTATTTGATAAGATAGATATAGTTCAAAATCACACATGTAAATATCACAACGCATCATTGGCAACACTAGGTTGATTGTACTATGCTACGCTACACTTATCGATAAGTGTAGCGAACTACACTCATAAATATTTACATTTTCACTTCGCTCCGCCTCAATAAACACAGTAAACTCAGATCACTTCATTTCCCGTTGAAGATTTTGGGTCGCGTGCTTCTGTTCTGAGAGACGAATCACTTTCTTGCCGGCGTGTGAATACATTCACTGAGTTTACAATGGCGATCGAGTTCTGTACCGCCTCAGACTTGAATGCACTTTCACTTTGTGAATTGTGTAACATTGACAAATTGTTATAAACGTATATGAACACAAGTGGAATAGCCGCTTTATGTGCTAATAAAAATGCCAGTATTATGCAGACAGTTTGGAAAACAGGATCTGACAGAACACTGACACTCTCGATAGCACCGAGCTCATGACCTACGTAGCGCAGTAGGTCTAACGTTAGCTGTATATCGAATGCCATGCTTAATACCATTTCAGTGGTCCCAGAAAATAAAGCTCAATTTAAACACTATTTAACGTAGCAGAAGTATGTTATATCGAGAACAGGGACACATTATTGTCGTAATTTGACTCAATCTAAACATGGAGGACACAAGTTTCCGGCCGTCGAATACCGCCAATTTTCAAATCAATGTTTCTTTACTTACTATTATCAGAAGTTACATCCCAAAACGCAAGTGCGACAATGAAATCCAATATTTCAAGAACACCATGTATATCACCAGCTAACCTGCGACTAAAATCCACATTGTTACACTTTTTCTCGAGCTCTGAATATCCCGGCTATTAGACTGCATCACATCATTTTTTTAACCGAGTCCCTGTGTCTTGAGTGACCAAATCACACACATACTATACTGTCAACACTGTACTTTAAGTTCGTATTTATATGGGTATTGCTAAGTTTTTATTATACAATATCATAAATATTTGTTATAAATGAATATTTTACCTTGAATATATCGTATCTATGTGTATCAACATCGTTAATAATCAAAACGTGTATGGCACTATATTTTGTGTTGCCTTGGCGACGAGAATAGTTGACTGTCTGCTGTTCCACTACTGTTGCACACATGTACGATAAGTATAAGAATGTTACAAAGTGACGCACTTACGTCACACTGTTGCGACCGAATTTTGCAATCTGGTGGCGAAGTTTTAAATTTGGTTAACGTAAATATAAGGATTGATTGTCAATTTTGTTGCTTGCATGGACTGATGAAGGAAAGTGAACCTCGTGCAAATGGTACATGAACTGCTTCGCAGTTCACTTACCATTTGCACGAGGTTCACTTCCCTTCATCAGTCCATGCAAGCAACAAAATTGACAATCAATCCTTAAGTGTAGCGAAGCGTATTGCAATTAACTTTGGATTTTCAATAATAAGCATATTCATGTATCAATCCAGTCATTGATATATACTATATGTAGTATATGTATATAGAACTGCATCAAACAGCTGTATCTTTCTGTCAGGACACGTAAGTGCAAAAAATACAAAGATAGGTTTGTGTTTATTACAACACACCAATGAATACACCTTCAATTGAAGTTATTGATAGAGTTTAGGTCGAATATCTATATAAGATACAGAGATCGTACGGCCGTTTGATCCTTCTAGAAAACCCAAAGGGGATTTAAAAAATCCAAATAATTTTTTTAGGTTCAAATTATTGCCGACGAAAAAATCTTCAGGCTCCTTGATAATTTTAATGATACAACATTAGTATCCAAAGACAAAAAGCTAATTTTGATGATATTTAGATATAAACGTTGTTTTCAATAAAAACGTTCCAGAATACCTTTTTTGTGTATTGTACATATAATGAAAGGCTGTAAATATATTTATTTGGAAACTGCAGTTAAAATGGGACTAATGTTATGTCTCGCCCCAAAGATTAGGTTAGGTCTGATTCGGTTGTCATACAGCATAGTTGTAGGCTGCCCCTGGCGGTTACGCATGATGGCGATTCTGTAAAGGTTGTTCATTATTCAGTTTGATACGGGATACCGATATGGACAATAAAACATTGCTCTGGTTGTAAGATATGTAACGAACACATACTGTGCCCGATGTAAAAGTTTGTTAGTATACATAATTTATTACACAATGTATAGAGTAAAACTGGCAACTACATTTGTGGCTACGAAATTAAGAACAATAACGAATACCGACAACATGGCGAGAAATAGCTAGTGCAGAAAGGATTTAAATAAAACAAGACCTTCTTTTCCAATTAAGCAAATCCGGCCTTTTCGTTATACTTCTGACATTTACAAATGCAGGTATGGTATGTCCTCAAACTAATTTCTTATCTAACATTCACTATTTTGCAAAGAACTTGAAATACGAAAACAAATATCATTAAAACTCATTATCAAATTACCTGTGTGATAGTAACACAACACCAAGAAAACCGTCCACCATAACATCCACGTCATGCCGGATAGACTTTTAACCAACATTTGCAGTCGATTCTGACAAAAACTGATTTAAAACTCCACGGGCTGATAACCAATGAAGTGTGGTTCATCAGGATTAACATTGATGCTCTCAGCCTATGGTAAGTTAGAATAACAGTAAAAAAATCTCCGTGTGATAATCAATTATTCAAGTATGGTGTTATCACTCATCTCTTTGTGATTCTCATTCGCGGTCTGACTGTCATGCTTTTTAAGATCACTTAGTTCGAAGAACTGATTAACCTATACAATGGAACGCTTCCTTCCTTCCTTCCTTCCTTCCTTCCTTCCTTCCTTCCTTCCTTCGACTAAATGGATGAAACCGTTGGGATATTAGGGGGGCACAATATGAATAAGACCTTAGTCTTTACAATCGCTACTTATCATAAACGAGTGGATGGAGTTGGGCAGAAGCATCCTTCGATGAAGAAACAAAATTCCGTGGATGGTTCATTGGAACCCCTGGGGCCCAAGGGCGTGGGGTGGGGCTAAATAAGGAAAATGAAGGTAAGTCAGTTAAATCACTACTATTCTTGAGAGAGTCCCTGGATATTAACCAAATTTGATTAAAAAATATCCTTTGGGGTAAGGGTATAAATGCTTGCATGGATGTGATTCTGGCCATTCTGGGACTGCATGGGTGGGCCAAATAGGGGCAATAGCGGTAAGTGCTTTGAATCGCTACGTGAATGCATGTTGATTTTGGTGAAAAGCATCAAAGGGAGAGAGTGACAGAAGTTTGCATTAATAATTACACTGCTTGATGACTTACCAAATATAGGTGAAAAAAAGCAGATTCTTTTTCTGCTTCTTTTAGGAATGAAAGAACTTGGGTGTTTTATTGTAGGAAGCATCATTTGATGAGTGGAAACACATTTAGAATAAAAGACGGGTTTTACTATCCTGAGTCGTTTTCTTAAATATTTTTGTAAGAGTGAAACAAGTTGGTCTATATCAGGTCTCGAGCATTCTTTGGTAATGGGTAACACATTTTGTATACAAAAACTTAGCCTTACCCACTAGATGGCAAATGGGGCGTGGTCACAATAGGGCAAATATAACAAATTCTTTGAAATCCTTCTTGTTAATGATTCAGCAGGGAAATGTACCATACAAGCATTCCAGGAAAGGACGGAAGGCCAAATATTAAGATAGTATAATCCTATTTTTGATATAATGATTGCGAATTGTGTCGCCCGTTTGGAATAATGTATTTACCTTGTATCAAAATTAAATGTCGAAACGACAGGAGTAGAGAACACCTGGCCCCAAGAACACTCTAGCGACTGTTAATCATGGTAGAAAGTGTATAATCAATTTCACATGCAAATATATTTCGTTTAATGGTGTCAAGTGAATAAGTTTAAACAGTAATTGGATATTCTGTATACCTGAGTCGATTGATTACAGGTGTACAAACCATTCATATATATTTTACTGGGAAATGAGAGATGGAACAATAGATTTACGTGCTGCTACAGTGACTGCATCACCGATAACATAAACTTACTATCACGTTTTTGAAGTTGAATGGAATATCTAAAACGTGTCAGCAAAAATAAAACATCTAGATAGAATAATCCTATCTCGACCTTGTTTCAGATGAAATGTCATTAATAGATATCAGTAGAGTACAGCATATACATCATTTAAATACCAAGTTGTGTCATCTTTTTTAAAATTAGGCACTGACCAGATGTACTACAGATAATAAAAACACATCGCAAGGAAAAATGGTATATTTCCTATTCCCGCAAAATATCGCTGCATAGAGATATTCAACAAAATCTTATTATTCGACATTATTTACCCATCCAATCAATAGATAGAGAAGTTCAATAGATATCTTGTATACAACATGTTTCCTTAAATATATCTAAAATATGGCCAAGTGTGACCTTTGATTTTGTTTAGCTTTGTCCAATTATAACAACCATTTTAACAGATGTAGCCTGAAGGTTCACGAGAAAAATGTAAACACTGGCTTTTCCTTTTAACAAAAGGTCAAGCGCGCTGGCTGACCTATAACCTTGACTGATGATTCTAACCAGGTGTTCAGTAGCCTTTTAATTGTATAGGGTCATGTTATGGTGTGAATACATACGGATTCCGTTCTAGGGTCCATGAGCTATCTAATTCACATTTTTTGTTAAATTAAAAGTTGTCAGGTGCACCCTTTGAGCTTTTGGCTCGACAAATGACCACTTAAATCTCTCATCAGGATTTAATCTTGATAGTGTGATAATATATTTTGAATATGAACTACATCTTTTCAATGGTTCAAATTAATTTTTATTTTAAAATTGGCTAAGTGCGATCTCTGACCTTCAACATAGATGGATGACGATCGAAATGTAACGAAATATAGACTCTAGCGTGATGTTATGATGTGAATATAAACGAATTCTGTCCAGGGCTCCTGAATCATCTAGTGAACTAGGTTATCATCTACAGACGGACGAAAGGACCGCCCTAAGCACAGACACACGCACAGACGCATAGACAAAAAATAATTATTTACTCTCTTAACTAAGAATATAAAAAGTCATTCAGTATTGAAGATGATGTAGAGTGTTGGTAAAAGTGAAATCATGCTCTCATTTCCCTTTTTAATGATCTTTTATGTTTCGTTATTTTGACAAACTGCCTTAATGATAAAGACAGCAATTGGTTCTTAAATTGAAGACAGCTTACTCGAATATGCCCCATCCAGTTCGAATGCCCCTTTTCTGTAAAATGTAACCGGACGTGTGTTATGATGCATGTTACACAGTTATTGATCAAACATTTAAATTGAAGTCAGTAATGCATACAAATAAAACAAATTATTTATTGATGAATTCTGAGTGAGATAAAAATAAAAAAACAACACGCCAGTTTATAGATTTTACATTATATAATAAACGCCAGTGTCGGATTAAAAAAGATAGCCACATTTATGTAACTATTCTCTTTTGTCCACACTATAATACATCCGGTGATATCAAACGATCAAATCATGAAAGATGGGGTAGAGGTTGAGTATTTTACAGAAGAAAAACATTTTTTTTTCTTTCTTGTCTTTTAAAACTGTTACTGAGCTAAACTCAAATATGTCTGACTGATAAGAGGAGCGTCAGTACCCTTTAGATTTAACTGACCAATCAGATGTCCTCTCAGAAAGATAAAGGTCTTATGGCTTAGGCGAAAGGTAAAGAACTATGATTACTATGTATAATATAAAACCAATATGAATACCGAAAATATGATTAATGATCTATTTTATTGTTTCCAATGCATAATAATAATTGAAGCTACTGGCTTACTTCCGTTTTATGCAGCTGCTCACTAAAACAAGAAACAACACAACACAGCATGTTAATGAGCAAAACCACTATCAAAGAGAATGGCTTTCCCCGTGTACAATTTTTGTTCGTATTAGTCCTCATTTCAACGACTTGGTGTTAGAATTATTGTTTTGTTAAAATGTTGCTATTCTGTGTTGTTTTTATTTTGAAAGTGCAGGAAACTCCGTAATCCAATACAATTGCTCTTTAGTATTTACGACCCAGCGCTGGATTTGAAACACGCAAAATTCACAAACAGTATATATGGCCACGTTACATTGAAAGAAGAATAGAAAACGATTATACATTTTCTAATCGACATGACGGATTGTGATGCCAACTGGATATCAACAATCACTACCGTCATGATATTCCCTTTTAGATTAAATATTTTTTTCACGACGCTGTTGCCTTAACTGTCTATCTCTCATACGATGAAGGAAAACAACACGGTCTGCACACGTTTGATAAACTATATATTCGATGAGGTGTCCCCGGAGTTGCCAGAGAGGGTTAAGCCATATTGTGTGCCGTTGCTATCAACCATCGGAATACATCGGGAACGTTACGTAAGTACCGAAAAATGAAATCAAATCGATAATTTTAAAGTGGCGCGCTGATTAGCAGAGATCAAAGATCAAGCTGAGACGACCTCCTACGAGGTATGTTTAGATCTAGTATTGCAGTGTTTCGTAGAGGAGCGGAAATTACAAGTCTTAGTTTAATTACATTGATTTGCAAGTATATATTAGAGTAGATTTTCAATTGAATGTATGATTAAGAGTGAGTTTTAATGCCCTGCAATTTGTCCTAATATAAAAAAAAAAAGATTAATTTTATTATAGTTCTCATATTGCAAAATGTAATCGTTGGTGATCCCGTATGTCAATAAAAATAAAAATATCCGACGACGGAAATTGTATTCTTAAACATCTAAAACATCTTGAATCAATAACAATTTGATATTAGCCGAGTCCGTGCCTTAGAATGCAAGACTTTTTTCTGTTCTTTTTTTCTGCAAATTATTTGTCTCTTTTTTAGTTGAAAATGATATTTGCTTAATTGATCCAAATGTTTTTTTTTTTTTCAGTATACATTTTACAGTTAAATGAAACACATGTACACATCTGTAGGTGGTGAGATACCTCCCCCGAGTGCTGTGGTTCATGTGCTCTTGTGCGAATGTTATTAGCAACACTGCGTTATCACATTAGATGTCAAGCCTCTATACAGACGTGTGTCACAGAAGATGAATATTTTATGTACAGTTTATTTGATTTCAATGACAAGCTTGGGACGCTAGTTTCAATTATCTGGAATAGTTAACTCTAAATTACAACACTGTCAATCTGTATTTAATTACATGTATAAAGTAGAGCTTAATAATCCCTGTACTCCGACGATACGGAGGACTTTTTTAATCAGTGTTTTTTTTCAGATATCAAATACATATTATATGTATAGTCAAGGAACATTCCGGCCATACAATCAAAACTTATAAACATATTCAGAACATTTCTGTTCTTAGATTGAAACATATCTTTATTTCTCGTATATAGGCTTTTCATTAAAAAACAGCCACGGCCATTCAGCCAAGCAAAGATAAATAACATACAGACTGATACGCATGTGTGGTTTATTGTTTATTACACTCATGTTCTCGCTTAGTAATTGGCATGTCCACTTGGCTAACCAAGGCTTCTGATCACGTTACACTCAACGAACCCCTGACAGATGAAGTCGTGTTTAAACTGTCGCGCCCTTGAATATCAGGGCATCCAATCAAATCGCGTTTTACATTCAGGCTGGGTTTTAAAGTAAACAAAACTCACCGCGCCCATTACAGAACTACTTTGCCGATTTTCTGAGCACAAACCTACCAGTTTGGTAATTCTGAAATATGATTGTAAAGTAATCTTTACTATATGTTAAATATAAACAAATAGGTATGAAAACAACTTTAAAATGAAATTAAATGATTATATTATACGTATTTGTAGACAATTCTGGAGTAAGACATGTGTCGGTTTACACTCCCTGTCATCCAAACCAGGAGAAAAGGACAAACTGCAATATATTTCTAAAGGACTTACCGACCATGTGAAAAGGACAAGGAATTAATAAAGAAATCCATTATAAAATGTTTAAAACAAAAAAATAGTTATTTTCAAATTAGTTAGTTGTTTACAGCCCGTTTAACGAGTTTAACGCCATTGTCATTTACTAAGTTAGACTACTGTTTAATATCGTTTTGTCTCTTGCCCAAAATCTAGTGCGTGGTATCAAAGTTAATAAGGCAAGAAGCTCTTCAAACCAGTATTTTCGTACTTGATTTCAAGGTATACTCGATTAAGGTTTGTATCTTCGTTGGAATGTATGAAAAGAGGATAATTGTCTTTAGATGTCGAATTATGTAGCGTCAATTGTAAGCAAACTTAAGTATGATATCAAATATACGGGATATTTGAATATATGGTATTTGTTTATTAGATATAACATGTTTATAAGATCAAAGAAAATATATAAGCCTTTCCCAGTCTCGGAGCACAGGTGTCTATGAAGCGTTTAACCCGTGCAAAAGTAGCGGCTGAAGAATATGCTTGCTATATCTCACTGCATGTCGTTAAAGGGCTTTCTTTGAAGGGCCATATAATTAGGTTAAATGTATCCCCTTGCAAGTTGATCGTAGAATGCGACTAAAAGTGGGTCTCTTTAGGTGTCGTATATTAAGGGGACAAGGAGGGGACCAAAATTGATCTTCTTTCCCGATTTCAACATTTGGTATCTTAAATTCTTCCTACCTATTCTCACTGCTCTGTCTTTTGTGCTTATGTTTTCTTCATAAGTGTCTCATTATTACCCTTCGTCATATGAACCTTGCTGTTGCAAGGACGTTAAACATTTAACAAACAAACAAACAAGCAAACTAAGAATGATTGTTATAAGTGTTTTTTTTCCATATGTGCCTCTCTCGTACATATAAAATTAGAAATGTGGTATTGTTTACACGTTGAAATTGGTGTTTGATTCCGATGCTTGAAACCCTTAAAGATCCATACACCTAACTTACAGTGGATATCTAATTATTTACAAGATAATGTTATCTAAACGAGCAGTGTTTTGGAAATGTTTTTTTCTTTCATTTACATTTGCTACAGAGAACATATATCTACATTCACTTCCTTGTAAAGAAAGAGGGATATATTATCTAAATTTCTTGAAACAGGTATTTTTAATTGGCTTAGCATTGCTGCTATCAGTCCATAAAGGTGTTTGCATGGGTTAATACAGGGACGTGATAATTTCACAGAACAAAATCACCAATACACTAGATTTCCGCAGGGAATATGTGCTATAACTAATTGATAAGCTTCTGGCTTCCCTTTCCCTGGTGCAATGCAGTTACTGCAGTTTTTGACGGTTTCACTTAGTACGAATAATCATTCCACCTAACTTTATAGCAAATTGATCCCAAACACAAACATATGGAATTTCATTTGTGAACTAGTTATATCCTTTCAATTAATAGTTATATCCTATCAGCTTATAATTATATCTTATCAGTTCATATTTATATCCTTCATATCAGCTATAGTTATCTCGTATGAGCTTATAATTATCTACTATCACCTCATAGATATCTATCTATTTATCTCTTTGCCGCGTTTTGCTATCTACCGTCAGCTTAATGTTTTTGATATATCAGTTAAAAGTTATATCCTGTCAATTTACAGTTATCTACTATCAGTTTATATGGATCACCTCTCAGCTTATTATTTTTCTCCAATTAAGGACACGTGCCGCCTTAAATATCATTATTTTGTCATGTATACCTTTCAAACAAGATATTCATACCCCTGCACATCTATGGCAAAGCTATATAAACTAGTGCATCCGAAAGTACGTGATACCATTACTTCAATGATTCCCTCATTTTTTTATCATCTCGTCACACTGTTTTCGAATTGGTGTCAATAGGAACAAGTTATAGACGAAACATCCTAAAAAAAGGTCGCTCGAGTTTATAACCATCTCGGACACTACATAAGCCAGTGGTAGTACGCTTCACGTTGGTCATTATTCTGATGAAGATGAACATGTAGTCATCAAAACGTTTCAATCTTAAATATCTTATTGGTTGTGCTTTATAACTTCTACCATAATATATCCATTATATTGTTACTATGTTAGCCTTGAATCACAAATAAACTGTAGTGGTAAATACCGAAGTTTGGGGAAGCAGTCATATTGCTACTAAGCAATAGGAATTATTGCTGGAAAAAATTAAAGTATCTGATTGATCATAAACAATACACTTAGTGGTAGTTTAAGTTGTATTTAGAAGAGTGTTTCTCTTTCGCTCAGATTGCTTTAAACAACTAGCAAGGTGTAGTTCGGTCTGAACCATCTTAATCATCATATCTACTGTTATCTTTATCATATCCGATCTCAATTTCATCGTGTAAACATGATATCGTACAATTACATTGTAAATACTTGCGAAACAATAAAATGTATTTCAACATTTGTTCTTACAAATATATTACGAGAGTGTTTCGCTTAAACAACTCACGATACTATTTAATGTTGGATGAGGGAACAGTAAGTCCCGACTGAGGGTACAAGGGGCGAAAGACAGGATTATCAGACGAATCCCAGGTATATGATAATTGAACGGTTAATACGATTATGAGGATTCAACAAATCTGAATAAAAACAGTTGTTAGATGCTAGTTTGACATATTCTGTGAAAGAGTTCTACGAATCAACAAAAGAAAACCCAAATACAGTCATAAACAACACATTGATATTGCTGAGACCCACGAGGAACACCGCCAGTAGTCCACAAATAATACTGAGAGTTAATTTAGTGTGAGAAATGAAGAGGGCAAATATTGATTTCACCTTACAATCCATCTGTTATGGCAGAACACTTTCGCAGGTTGTTTGGGAGACCCAACTAGGAGGTCAAAAACCCCCAAAAGCCAAGCTTCACAGATCTTTTGATATGTCTTCAAACATTGTTATCAAGGAACGTATCGAATCGTGCATAAAACATGAGACAATTTGTGTAAATGCCGACAATCTAATTAATAAGTAATAACTCATTAGTTAATCTACAATTCAGAGGAAGATCGAAAACCACTACCTTGATGTGCAATGCAGTCATGTGTGACACTTACACAGAAGACTAAAACATCCGCGTAGACAGATGCCATTTAACAATATTTTCACATTAGAAGTACAGAATGACTCGGAATAATTTAAAGCATTCCGATAATTAGACATTTGTGCCACTGTGGAGATTTTCCTTCTACTACAACAGGATCTCAACGAACACTTATTCAGAGACAAAATTGTGTGTTCATCTTACACTGAACACCGTCATTTGTATATGTATTTCTTGGCTTCCTATGTAATCAATAAATACAAGAACACACTACAGCATGAGCAACAATCTATTGATCGACGTGAAAAATAGATCGTTTTGACATCTGTAAGATTGATATATAGGATCAATAACTCAGAGTTTTCGGTTTCTGGTGTTATAAACGGGAAACAACCTCCATTTGTGTTTAACATTATTATTCGTTATTTCATTGTTCACGTCCAGAGTTCGCAAACTGTACAGAACAATTCTTATGTCATGGGACAAAATGGATATACAATAGCCTCATAAAACATACACATATTCACCACACCACGGAAGCGCTATGTAGGATAGCATAGACTCGGGATGTTTATGTCGAACGCATCAAAGGAGTCGAGTTTATTGATCCCAAAGAACTAAGCACAGATGTTTCAAATTCTGAATTATACCAAAACTTCCTTGTTTGTTTCCAATATTTTATTTGTCAATCAGGTTTTCGTCAGTGAATATTTCTTATCTAACGGACTGCAGCTAAGATGTTTATCATTAGCACATATCATCTGGTCCCCATTTATTGTCAATTTGAATCAAAACTAGACAGATGCATTTTCATAACGAGCTGATAATTATTCATGGTGAAATGGATGGACATACAACAAAAGCATGCCACGGGATTTTTGTAATGAATGTACGGTTATTATACTTTCTATTCAATGGATAGGAAAACAAATTAAAATGTTTTAAGTGGTTGAAATTTATAATTGTAATATTTACAATACGAATATGAACTATTTACATTCACCATACAAATGTAAAGAAACTAGTAAATGTCGTATATAGAAAAATTGAAAAACTGGTAATAAAAACTAAGGATATTTACGGATAAGCTAAAATTAAAAAGAGACTGACACCATAAACACTAAAACAGTTAGGAACACAAAATCTACATAAATAATCATACAAATATATAATATAACATCCGTGATATTAATGTTTATATACGTTATCAAAGATATAAAAAAAAGTAACGTGTATTATCATCGCGCTATTTTTGAAACAACTAACAAAGGATTCCCTCTGTTATTTAATAACATTGTTAAGTACATGTGTAATTATAATCTTTATTATGTAATTACTAAACGTATATTTGTATTGTAAATTATAACAATAAATAGACACAAATAAAATGCCTTCTAGAACGGAGCAAATGTTCCATATGTGTCGGGTGACACCCACTTGTTCTTAAACTTCCAGCATTACCCTTATCACATTGTAAACTATTTTAGTCTGAAAGTATCACTCCTGGTTCCCTGTACTGTGTAATATTTTTTCTCTGCTTAAGTGTAATCCATGTATCTCAGTTACAGTGTAATCCTTGTTGTCCAATATAGTTTGATCTTTGTTTCTCTGGTAAAGTGTAATCCTTGTTGTCCAATACAGTTTGATCTTTGTTTCTCTGGTAAAGTGTAATCCTTGTTGTCCAATTCAGTTCGATCTTTGTTTCTCTGGTAAAGTCCAATCCTTGTTGTCCAATACAGTTTGATCTTTGTTTATCTGGTAAAGTGTAATCCTTGTTGTCCAATTCAGTTCGATCTTTGTTTCTCTGGTAAAGTGTATTCCTTGTTGTCCAATACAGTTTGATCTTTGTTTATCTGGTAAAGTGTAATCCTTGTACAATACAGTTCGATCTTTGTTTCTCTGGTAAAGTGTAATCCTTGTTGACCAATACAGTTCGATCTTTGTTTCTCTGGTAAAGTGTGATTCTTGTTGTCCAATACAGTTCGATCTTTGTTTCTCTGGTAAAGCGTAATCCTTGTTGTCCAATTCAGTTCGATCTTTGTTTCTCTGGTAAAGTGTATTCCTTGTTGTCCAATACAGTTTGATCTCTGTTTCTCTGGTAAAGTGTAATCCTTGTACAATACAGTTCGATCTTTGTTTCTCTGGTAAAGTGTAATCCTTGTTGTCCAATACAGTTCGATCTTTGTTTCTCTGGTAAAGTGTGATCCTTGTTGTCCAATACAGTTCGATCTTTGTTTCTCTGGTAAAGCGTAATCCTTGTTGTCCAATATAGTTCGATCTTTGTTTCTCTGGTAAAGTGTAATCCTTGTACAATACAGTTCGATCTCTGTTTCTCTGGTAAAGTGTAATCCTTGTTGTCCAATACAGTTTGATGTTTGTTTTTCTGGTAAATTGTAATCATTGTCTTTCAGGTGCAGTGTAATCGTTGCTTCCAAACTACAGTTAGATCTTTGTTTCTCTGATGAAGTGTAAGGCGTATGTCTCTGTTACAGTTTAATTTGATTTTATTTGTCATTCTGTAATCTTTGCTCTTTTTTTTGTTCTTTCGTAGTTGTCTATCTGATACAGGTGAGTCCATTTCAGTGTATACATGCCGTTGTCTCAGTGTAATCCTTGTTACTGTCAAAGTGAAATTCTTGTCACTGGAACAGTCTATTTATTGTGGTGTTGTTTAACCTTGCGTTTTTGATGCAGTTTAACTATTGCTTTTATATAACAAGTTAAACCGGCGTTTTGCGGCGTAATGCTATGTAGTCACTGTTGCTAAGTTATCATTGTCGCTTAAACACCGTAATCAAATCTTTGTTGCTGTCGCAGTGTAATAGTTGTTGCTGCATAGCATAATCCTTTTCACCGTTATATATAATCCTTGTCAATGTTATAGTATAATTATTGTTACACTATTAAAGTGTAATTCTGGTTATACTATTATAGTATAATCCTGGTTATACTATTATAGTATAATCCTGGTTATACTGTTATAGTATAATCCTGGTTATACTATTATAGTATAATCCTGGTTATACTGTTATAGTATAATCCTTGTTACACTGTTATAGTATAATTCTGTTATACTGTTATAGTATTTGATATAGTATATGATATTTTTATCATGTTTCCAGAATTGTTGAAATCAAAAACATTTGCACACATTTATCGTCAAAATGGTCAAATATGCTAAAATTTATAAACGTGTTATTGGTAACCAACCTGCACAATTTACATTATATTGGACATGTATCATGCCGAGATGCATGCCTGTCAATCTTGTTTAAATGCGGTTAAGGTCAAAGGGTCAAATGTGTCAAGATGATTAAGTTACAGTCAATAACGCCTTTATTTTTTCTTTCATATTAATAGAGAAAATACGGAATAGTTAACATTAAAAAGTCATGTTACATTATAAATATGGCGCAGCTTCGGCTAATGCAGCCATGCATACACATTTTGTAACATTATCCTGAAAAACTTTTTTTTTTCATTTTGTTTTAAGTAGAAAAGATAAATACCTCTCATTGGTCATATAAGAGTTCCCATTTCCTGGACCATGAATAATTTATGTAATCAATAAACATTTGTTTATACCAACATGATATCTTACGTCCCCCTTGCCGTAACGCTCCATTATTTTTGAGCGGTCGCCGCTATGAGAAAGGTATTTTGGCTCTCTTCCGAGGCTTTGGCATAACATTGCCGTATAAAATGACACTGGCTGCTGTCCGGTTGACGCTCAGGGTAAGAGGGTAAGAAAACTGGTGGATTCTTGTTAGGGTTGTATAGACCGGGAGAGATATCGTGGCAATGTGCCTTAACACGACATGACAATGAGATGGCATCAAAGAACAGTCTAGCCACCATACAAGTAGGCACCGTTCTTATAAGACCTTATTTTGTATACAGGACGTTAAACAATACTTAAACAGTTTTTTTTTTAAACTTGGCAACAAAATACCGAAGGTTAATACGCATCTAGTGGCACAATAAAACATGTATAAGTCTAAGTGATGTTTACTGTTCATCAGTTGGCTTGACAGCAAGGGAATTCAAAAGCGTGACATAGGCAGATGATCGACTGCGGAAAGAAAACAAAATCGATATTATACGTAATATTCTTTCTCAGTCAATGATGATTGGCCTTATCGGCCATCCTTCGGGATCCGCAGATAGTCCTGACCTTCGTTCGTGATCGGTTCGTCCCTCCTAAAACGATTCTTATTATCGCTATTCATTGACAGGTACTAGAGGGATTTTTCATATTTATTTTTCCCTTGGTCTCAGGCCATCGTCATTGGGTTTGAAAGTTGGAGTTCAATTTTGTTATTGATCTGTCAGGTGGAACTAATATAGATCATTCAATGGTGGATGACATTGTCATGCTTGAAGCCCTTGTATAAAACAATACTGAGGTATACTAGACAGTCTTCTCCGAAATCAACCAAACGTGATGCTTTTGCCATTGAATAAGATTCCGCGCTAAACAAAAAGTTCAAAAGAAAAAAGAAACATACTTATGGATGGTCATAGTCCAGAGTTTGTTGCAAAGAGTGAAACTATTGGTTGCATACACGTCTCCGAGCAATTTGGTCAGTTTATGATCGTCCAAAGAGCAATCGTCAGCGTTTTATGACCGCACGGCGATTTGCAAAGATAGGATAAGTTGGTTATACCTGAGCGACAGATTCAAGACTGTTCCAGAGACTGCATCATTAGGCGCACACGATATACCAATGTGTTATATGTATGGTATTGGTAATATCGGTATGATATTGGTGATATATATATATGTGTGTTATTGGTAATATATGTATGATATTGGTAATATCTGTATGGTATTGGTGATATATCTGTATGGTATTGGTAATATATGTATGGTATTGGTAATATATGTATGGTATTGGTGATATATCTGTATGTTATTGGTAATATATGTATGGTATTGGTAATATATGTATGGTATTGGTAATATACGTATGGTATTGGTAATATACGTATGGTATTGGTAATATACGTATGGTATTGGTAATATATGCATGGTATTGGTAATATATGTATGGTATTGGTAATATATGTATGGTATTGGTAATATATGTATTGTATTGGTAATATATGTATGGTATTGGTAATATATGTATGGTATTGGTAATATATTTATGGTATTTGGTAATATATGTATGGTATTGGTAATATATGTATGGTATTGGTAATATATGTATGGTATTGGTAATATACCTATGGTATTGGTAATATAGGTAGCGTATTGGTAATATATGTATGGTTTTGGTAATATATGTATGGTATTGGTAATATATGCATGGTATTGGTAATATATGTATGGTATTGGTAATATATGTATGGTATTGGTAATATATGTATGGTATTGGTAATGTATGTATGGTATTAGTAATATATGTATGGTATTGGTAATATACGTATGGTATTGGTAATATACGTATGGTATTGGTAATATACGTATGGTATTGGTAATATATGTATGGTATTGGTAATGTATGTATGGTATTGGTAATATATGTATGGTATTGGTAATGTATGTATGGTATTGGTAATATATGTATGGTATTGGTAATATATGTATGGTATTGGTAATATACGTATGGTATTGGTAAAATATGTATGGTATTGGTAATATATGTATGGTATTGGTAATATACGTATGGTATTGGTAATATACGTAGCGTATTGGTAATATATGTATGGTTTTGGTAATATATGTATGGTATTGGTAATATATGCATGGTATTGGTAATATATGTATGGTATTGGTAATAAATGTATGGTATTGGTAATATACGTATGGTATTGGTAATAACG
>NC_047022.1:9251948-9290917 GCF_902652985.1 Pecten maximus | reverse complement strand
TATTTAATTATACATAATGTATTACATAAAATAAACAAAAAGTTGTAACAAAAACAGTTACACAAGGTAAAAAACATTGGTATATATTTTGTTAATCTACAATTATTTGTATTATTTATGTAATACAAACGTTTCACAGCTTTGTGAATATCACATTAAAAATATATGAAAGGTTAAATAACTGAATATATAAATAAGATAGCTTGTTCAATAATCAGTTTGGATTTGCAAATTCCAAGTTTGAGTAGCCACTGCAGTATATATTATCACATACACCAACTTCTGTATATTGTCTACGTCGGGGAACGTATTGTCAGTATGAACAGCATAAATGACCACCTTGACCAACAGGTGTGCCAAGTTTGGTAGTTTTATGAAATAAACGATCGGATTTCATCATGCTATCACGTACTGATCCATAGATTTGAAACACGTAGGCTTTTGTTGCTTTGCCAGTCTCTAAATCATTAATAGCGAAGAGTTTCGTCCTAAATAATTTGAATAGATCAACAAACAGATTTAAAGTTTGTAAGTAACATGCACTTAATTCATGTTGGTAGATTTCTAGCGACAACATATGAAACTATTTTTATACAACCTTATGTTGTCTCCCTTGAATTGAGAACTCTTTCGTTTTTCCACACTTAAGTTGCACGCCTCAGAAACATAATTTACTAGGTTATCATTGTCTAAAACTGAACGTTATATTTATTACAGTTACAAATGAAATAATAAATCCTTCTGCTTTGTACCACAAGTAAATGGAATATGATCAAAGTCTTAAAAACCACGTTATTCACTACGAGAAGACGACTAGTCGATAGCAAAAATATATAGGTCAACGACGTCATGCACTGACTAACCTGGCTGGTTTCACTATGTTTTATAAGTAAACAGCTCCAGATCAACTTTTACACAAGTGATCACGTGGTAGAGTTTTCCAAGAATAAGCCAATCAAATAAAAGATATGATTCGTCTAAAAATAACACCGTTAATCATACAGTGTAGTTACCGAACTTCATGCCGGTGTCGACACAACTTCCTCCCCCCATTTGAAAAGATCCTATAGCGAAGCCTGTTCTTGCAAAGATACTGCTACAATGCGGAATAAAAACGCAAACACAAGAGTTTTCTTTAAATTTCATTAACAAAACATTAAATGTCTACCTGCCAGTTTAAATCAATAAAAATAAAATATCACACTCTCTGAGATCAAAAGACATGAGGGACATATAGTCATTGAAAGACATACCGGATATGTATTAGATCTGCATGCGTCCAGTGAAACTTGAAACTAATATTTATACTACTGCCACAAATTAGCTTTGCCAATCATTGAAACAAAAAACTAAATTAAATGGCTGTATATGTATATATATATATATATAGTTATCGGTCACCCGCCGCCTGAGAAATAAATGGAGGGGGTGCTGCTTTTGCTACGTTGACAATCCCAGAATATGCACAATTATGGCCCAAATAAGACCTACATTGTACATTATATTTGAAAAACATCTCTTCCGTACTTTTTGAGATATTTGGATAACAAACTTTCAAAATGAACATAGCTCTCTGTCAGCCTATTTTTTCCAATCTGAGAAATAACTGTAATAAAATTTCAGATGGCTGCCTGTCAGCCATGTTTTTTTTTATCATCCCAAAAATGCAATACACACAATTATAGGGACCAAGTCATTCCTTTATTAGGTTAGGACATTTCAATACACTGTGGCCCGATTCTCTACATAAACTGCAGCATCTTTCTTCTTTTTCCTTTTATAATTTTCAAGCAACACAATTCTGTTTTGTTTTTTCCATGACCTGTTTGAGTGCATTTCTACCCTTGTGACTACCTCCAGGGAAGTATTGCATTGTTATCATATCATTTAGCTTCTCAAGACCTTGCTGACTGAAAGACACTATATTGCCATGGAGTCTAATCAACTGTGCAACATGGTATCTTAAAACATGTATGTAAGGAGTAATGTCCCTTGTCTGAAATGTGCTTGCGTACAATTCGCACCATTCCTTTGCCAAACTTTCAACATCATCTGCGTTTGGTTTTTCAAGCTTAATCAGTTCATTCATTTGTTTAAAATCATCCCACAGCTTTTGTACCAGACCTGCTCTAACCTGGTCTTCAAATAATTCGCTAGCTTTAAAATGACCGAGAATTTTCAGTTTTTCAGGACCAGTTAATTCTCTAAATTCTAGTTTATTGGTTTCTCTATTGATATGGAGCTCAAAATTTATACCCAGCCTTTGTAAAAAGCTTTCCAGAGATGCAATGTGTTTCACTTTTTTCCTGTCCAAGTCTGACTTAAATGTGGTGTTGGCAGTAATATTATCTAAAACCCTAAGTTCTGCAATCAACAGATTAAATAATTTGTCACTGATTCTTAAAAAACATGTGTAAATTATCAATGACAACGTGTAAAGGTGTAACACACTGAAACAATGGTGGATTCTTGACAGAAAAACCTAGATCTTTCTTTCCCCTTTTTGGCTTTGAAGTATCAACAGTATACACCATACGAACACCTTTACTTTCTTCCAGCATGGACCAAGATTTTTCTAAATCTAATTTTTCTTTTTTGTCACATTTACAGTACACGCACACATGTTGGCATGCAATTGATGGAATTCCACAGGCAATCAATAGGAATGTATAGTCCCCACCTAGCATTATTTTCAAAGAAAACTTTCGGAAACCAACTTCTATCGTCTCACCTTGTAACATATTTATTTCCTCTCTAAGGTCACCTAATGCTTCTGCTAAACCCAAATAATTTTCTTTGGTACGAACATTACAAAGGGGGTAGTTCCTCGATGCGGAGCTACTTCTATTCTCATTTACAATTGTGAATGTGAAATTAATGAGATGAAGTCTTTTTCCTACGTTGGTACCATCACCTGAAAGTTTGATAACTAACTTACCATCTGGAACAAAATTAGGGTTTTCAAGTAGTAAATGGGACAAAATTACTTCAAGATGTTGTCTAAATGACTGCTTAACACCCAACCCATCAGGAGTTTCAATTATTCGAAAATTTGAGTTTATCTTGGATATGAAATCCTGAACCGCAGTGCTGCGGGGTAATGTTTTGAACAGCATACTGAGTTCGTGGTACGCTTCTTTAGATACATTTAATATATCAAGTATGTAAATCAGAGTGTTCATGTCATAAAGTTGTCTTATGCTTACATTTTGATGATTTTCTTTATTCTCACTCTCATAGATCTGGAGAACTTCTTTTTTCCCATTTCTTGAAACCAACACAGATATTTGTATGCTGGAGTTCAGTCTTCAAATGGTTTTCATTTAATGGGAATTGTCTGGTTTTCCAAATTATCCTTTCCTGACGTCATTGACTGTTTTTCTGTGGATTTGATATAACTATAAAATTTCTCTTCTAGGGTACTTAATTATTTCTTCTGATCTGCATTTTCTTTCTTTAAAGTTTCCATGTCTTCTTTTTGTTTCTGTAATAAAACTTCACACTCGTGTCTTTGCAGAGGTACTTCCCATGAATACTTTCATTGTTCAATATCTTTCATAAATTTTCTAAACTGGGATCCTCCTTTGACCTTTGCACGGGGGCCCCTTGTTTTGAGTCTTAATAATTCCGCTCTCAATGTGTTTTAATGCCTCTCATTTATTGCAAACGACAATACACACTGATCTTGTAAAATTCGTTGATATTCCACCATATTGTCGTAACTTAATGCTTTGTTCCAAAAATGTTTCTGAAGTATACCAAATAAAACTCCACAGGATTAAACAAACATGATTCTTGATTAGTTCAAACTTCAGGCAAATCATCACGACATGCTTTATAAATGTGAACTATTGAGGAAAGACGCAAGCATTCCACTGTTTCCTGGGACTTTTACAAAACTAAAGACGAGTTCAGTGCCCTGTGGGATTTCGACTTTGTCTAGGTGGTCGGGGTACACGATGATTTCTGTCTTGTTCTTTTTCTGTCTAAGTCAAAATCTGATAGTTACGGTTTTTATATAATAGCTGTCACCGTGTTGATTTTGGACAAGATAATCCCAACCCACACCAAAGATTTTTTCTAAGGATTTTCTGCTGTTAATTGTGAAAATTGTCTTCATCATTGTTTCTTTGAAAATTATTCCAACTTGCCTTAGAGGCTCAAACTGTTCGGTGTCCATTTTCATACGTATAAACACCTTTTTCTATATCTTAGTGAATTTTTTATGTCAATCTTCAGCTCTGTAACTTTCCCATTGGTTGTTTCCAATTCCCTGCTTACTCTAATGTCCTTCTTTTTTTCCACTCATCATAGCGATGATGCCATCCTACAATAAAAAAAATAACACATTAAATAATTGTTCATGTCTGCATTATATAAATGCCCCCGCCCCATTTAATACAAACTAGTTCAATCTTTCAAATTTTGTCAATTAAGGGCATCATGTTTTTGAATCACTCTGTGACCATGAAATGACTGCTATATTGTGTGTTGGGTGTTTTCCTCACAAAATGAATGCTTCAACATTCTTCATTTAGCCGTGCCGACTACAAATAAGACCAAATATTATTAAAACAGGATAATATCCAAAGTTTGACCAAATGTAGCCATCTTGAATCATAAGTTCATATGTTTATAATGTCTTATGAGCGCTGTCACTTTATCATTCCTCTATTAAGTATATCAAGCATGATATTTCAGTTCCTCATGGTTAAGGAGAGAGAGCCCCTACAAGCTTTTACCCGAAACTGAGGTGGGGGGAGGTCAACAGTAAAATGTAGGGCACAGTGACCTGATCCTGGTATGACATCTCACCTCGTCCTACTCATAGCTAGATGGACCCAAGAGGTTACCGAGTAAGTGCCCTAAATAATACAGGAAACACAGTCCAGACATGTTGTTTTTTTTCTAACATGTAGGTCATTGTTTAAACACAACTCTCACCTAAGTGGACCTACATACCTTGATCATTTTAAAAGCTCCAATGCCCTATAGGTTTAATATAAGGATATATTTAGCTAGCCGCGCCCCCCGATGGAGGACTTATTAACTCTTAATGAACCTAATATAATTGTTTAATGACTCGATATGCACTACCAGAGCCCGAGTCTATGCCCTATCAGCCTACAAAGGCCCGACACAAATTGACAGGATAAATAAACTTATGCTTTGATCTTGGAAGAGGGATTGTCTGCTTATGGTAAAATATTGTTTCCCATCATGAAAACTGATTCCAAATAACTGTAATAGGGTGGGTCCGCCCGGACCGACCGTTCCGGGCCAGCATCGGCGAGACAAAACCAAGTGATCGTATAGTGTTTGAATTACCAAATCTACCGACACTGGCCAGCGGACATGTCCGGCGAACCACCCCTGCTGTTACAGTCAGCTTCAATCCTAACCCAAGTCCCTCGGATGTGGAGGAGTTTACAAGTCACAAACCAATCAACACTTTGTATAACGTTAACTAAGATTTATTTAAGTAAACATATTGAAAGATACAGGCAAAGTATGTACATATGTAGAGTAGACAGATAGTAAATGGTTAGAAATCATTGCCCCAGTAGCCTCCCACGTGGTAACAAATGAGCCTAATCTAGAGCACTAATAAACCCAGCCAACAACGTCCTACCATTATCCCCCGGCTAGCCCTTAACGTGACCTACACCCTATCGTCCCCTAACGTAGGTGTGCTGTTGTCAGCACATGTGTGGCACTGCTGTTCAGCACCTTGTGGCAACGTTGTCGAAGCCTGGTTTGTGGAGAGGGTATCCTCTCCTGGTAGGTTGGCCGGTTATCCGGCCATGCAAGTCTCCGATTATCACTGTGCAGCCCCTTTTATACCCCAGCCCCCTGGTCCTACATGCAACCTGCATCCCTGCATCGCATACCCATTCTGATTGGACAAATCTATGGCATATGCGTAGTGAGGTCGGAACCTCCTCCGGCAACTCACCAAGATCCGGTCGTCTCCAAAGTAAACACCCCTGTAAACTTAGACAGCACCGATGATAGCGACTAATACACAACCGGAAGTATACGCGGAATGTGTAGTCCTACCGTACCGTTTGGTTGCAATTAAAGGATAGTACTATTAAAGGGACTCACAGTGATAACGGTATAACAACTGATACTGATAAGTAATAGTAAGGTCTTAGTGACCTGTTCTCCCACATTCCTCCCCCCTTAAGATCAAAGTATCATTTTCTTGAAAATATACCTTTGTCTCATACGGTCACTAAGACCACCTTAGGGGTCAACCTTTGGAATGGGTAAAAGTTTAAATCGGTATATGAACCAAATTAACCATTCACCCCAAAATGAACAGAGCAGAGTTAAGACAAGCGTGAAATATAAGAACAACACTCCTTAAACAACAAACATTATGATCAAGTATAATGTGTAATAAGTTTTTCCACTACTATTAAAGTGAAATTCACATACATATGGAGCAGGCAGTACTGACCTCCATGTATAGTGTACCTGTCGTAAATTAGACACAAAACAAAATAGCACCACCTAGTAATACTGCTATCTACTGCCCCCTTAAGAACAATAACATATAAAAAAAAACATAAAATTCATGAATAAAACGCATAACCACATACAATAAACACATTTTGCAGGTACAATCCAGATGCTTAAATTACCAGAGTTCATTTCATATAACACAGTCACAAGTAAAAACACTACATAACGCTTATTAACTCAAGAACGTCCTTCGGATTTCGGGTTTCGGGGATCCTCTTCCTTCTCGGTTCCTGTATCCTTACGGAGGTACGTAACGTCTCCGGGATTACCTCTGATGACGTGATGACAATAAACCAAATAGAACTGGTACAGTTCCTCGAGGCCAATGCCAATGGAGACGTTTGATGATCTGGTGTTGCTACATGTGTATATCACATATATGGCACACGCATGTATATGACCGGTGTCCCGAAACTCGTTAAGGTCAACTGAGGACAAACATGTGCCAATCCTCACAGTAGGGAGGTCCAGCGCTGGTCAGTCAGATCCGGTCTGGAAATCTGATACCCGTGGTAACTGTGGCGTTTCTAAGGGCTCTCCTTGCCCTGGCTGGTCAGATACACATATGTTGGCCCTTAGGTGGTCTAACTCCCTTTCATCCCTGGCCATCTTAGTAGTGCTACGAATATTACCCCTGCCAATTGATGCTAAGAGAGATTAGATGCAGTTTTTGTACATGTACATTTCCCTTTGCTTCCCTACATCTTTAGGTTCTCAAGTAGAATTCAATACTGACGACTGGTAACAGTCGCTCTGATTGTTATGCCTGTATATGATACCGCTTTCCCGGGTAATTAATTACAATAATACCAGGTGACTATATACTGTATCCCGATTATCGTGTGATTTAAATATGCAAATCACAACTGAACAAGTACTATCTACATGTACTAGAATACTATAAAGATAACTACCTATAGTTACACTACAATACTATAAAGATAACTACCTATATTTACGGAGGGTACCAAACCCTTGGTTTACCAGCTATAATAAACCGAGCTGTCGGACAACACCCCTCCTTATCTAGTATGATCAATTCTGAGCATACAGCTTTGTGTATAGCAGTAGTATCTACAGTGCAGGTGTGACATAACGGGCTTGACGTAATTACACCAATTAAAGTTAACCCAACCAATCCTATTGTCACCATGACAATCATAGCTTTTACTAAGGTTACACCATTACTAACTAGGTTAGCCTTTTCGTGACCATTGTTTGATACTGAGACATCCCCCGATTCCTCTGCTAACTTATAGTCCTCCTCAGTAGTGTTTATGTCCTCGGTACTACTTCCTGTCTGAAGTTTACTTTTGATTTCAATATCTAACCCTTTAGATATATTAACCACTACCTCAGTACATGTAGGTTTAGCTTCAGTTTTATTGACTCTCTCGTTTGGCCTAATTGGTTGTTCCGTTTTCATTACGGAGAGTACTATTTGGTCTCTATAATTAAAACCCTGTCTACTCAACTGGGCATTTCCCCGATTTGTTACTAAAATTCCCTTTTCTAACTGAATAGAACTTTGATATCCAGCCAAGAAATCCATTCCCAGTATCCCAGACAATCTTTCCACTCTAGAAACTACGAAGGTTTGTTCAAATATCTTTGATCCCATTTTGAAAACTAAAGGAATACATCCCTTAACCTCGAGTTGGTTACCGTCTGCTGTGGTGAGATTTGTTTCAAATCTCTGTAGAGACTCTTCACCTAGCCCCAATTTTACAAACTCTTTGTAGGAGAGAACAGAAACAGGGGACCCAGTATCTATCAGCATTCTACATGTTACATCATGCACTTGCACCTCTGCATATAGACAACCCTTGTCTAAACGTACATTTGGTAACCCTTGTCGAACCTGACCTGACACTTTCCCTTGCTTTTCTATTTCTCCTAGATTTGTCTCTTCTCCCAACTCTGTTACTGGCCTATCAATACCTAGTGTATTTACTGTATCCTGACGGGCTGGAATCTCGGCCGTGACCCTAGCCCTCATTAGTTTTCCGACTTGCTTAATTTCTCTTCTAGTTTCCTTAGAGTTTCCAGGCTTTTACATTCCCTTATGTAATGGCCCTCCTCCTTACAAAATAAACAAGCCCCTTTTCTTTCCGAATTTGAGCTCCCTTTCTTTCTATCCTGTTTATCTTGTTTTCCTTTGTTTTTAGCGTTAACTTTCAACTTTTGATCCAATAATTTACTTAATTTTTCTATTGTCAAAATTTGCTCCCCTGTGTTATCTGACTGTATGGAACAAACAGGTTCGGTTTCTACAGGTTTCTTAGGCGAACTACCTGCTACAGCCTCAAATTCTACGGCAGAGGAAATGGCCTCATCTAAGGTTTTGGGGTGACTAAAAGTTACCCTTTTTTTCATTTCAAAATTATGAAGTCCATTAATGAATTGGTCTACTACCTGACATTCAAGATAATGGTAAGGTAGGTCAGGGTAGGCAAGTAAGGCTGTCCTCCTTAAACTATACCCAAAATCAGAGGCTGTTTCATCCTTACCCTGTTTTTGTCCCCGGAATGTACACCTATGTGCCACACTCCTTTCCTTAGGATTGAACCTCTGAGTCAGACATTGTTTAATAGTCTGGTATTCGGTCAACTGCCCTACAGTTAAATAACTTAGGAGTTTTTGGGCCGTACCTCTTAAACTCATACTCAACTGTTGAGCTTTTTCTGTGTCCGACCAACCATTCCAGGCAGCGACTTGTTCAAAATGAACAAGATAGTCCTGCCAGTCACTGCTGGTGCCATTAAATGTATCTGGGTGTTTCTCCTTCCTATTTACCCTATGATAGCCGGACTCTACCCATGCTTGTCCCGGTCTAATCTTAGTTGTATGTTTGTGTTCTCTTATATCCCTGTGTCTATTTGGATTACTGTGTATGCGTGAGATAGGTTCTACCCCTGACATTGTCCTACCCTGTTTTGACTTCCTATTCATATAGTAGGGCTCACTATCTTCCTCTGTATCACCCTCATATTGCTTCATTGTAGCACTTCCTATTTCCCGGGTCCCTTTCCTGACGTTAGGAGTTATTTTCTGCTTTATTTTAGGTTTGACATCTTCCCCATTTGCTTCTAATTTCTCTTTAATTCCCATCTTGTTATCCATTCTAGGGAAATTAGGAAAGGATACCGTGTCCTGGCTCACAGCAAAAGGTTTAAAATTATACCCTAAATCTTTTGGAGTCGATGTTGTCATACCTAATGGTGTATCAACTAGAGTTTCAAGTTCTCCCTCCCAATCAGACTGTACATCTGTCTCTACATCAGACGTGTCCATTGTCAGTGTCTATACCTCAAACCAACTGTAAAACCCAACCGTTAAACTATCTGGTTGTATAGCTACACTAACAACAAAACCCACTGATTACATAAATAGTCTTATACCTAATACAAATTTGAGGATCCCTTGATAACGGCAGTGCTATAGCTCCCTAAATATTAAGATAAACATTGGACGTACCGTCACACTGTTTTAGAGACAGGTAAACTACACAACATACATGCATATTTAGGCACTAAACATCTAGTTCAACCTACAATTACATTACCATGTGTAAATGGACATCTATTGCTACAGGACTCGCTATTTATAACAATAAAGGTATCAAATACAAGTGTTGAAACTCAAATTTACAAAGATTAATAACTAGAATATGACTTGTTACTCACATTTCCACATCCTCGGTCACGGCACCATTCTGTAATAGGGTGGGTCCACCGGGACCGACCGTTCCGGGCCAGCATCGGCGAGACAAAACCAAGTGATCGTATAGTGTTTGAATTACCAAATCTACCGACACTGGCCAGCGGACATGTCCGGCGAACCACCCCTGCTGTTACAGTCAGCTTCAATCCTAACCCAAGTCCCTCGGATGTGGAGGAGTTTACAAGTCACAAACCAATCAACACTTTGTATAACGTTAACTAAGATTTATTTAAGTAAACATATTAAAAGATACAGGCAAAGTATGTACATATGTAGAGTAGACAGATAGTAAATGGTTAGAAATCATTGCCCCAGTAGCCTCCCACGTGGTAACAAATGAGCCTAATCTAGAGCACTAATAAACCCAGCCAACAACGTCCTACCATTATCCCCCGGCTAGCCCTTAACGTGACCACACCCTATCGTCCCCTAACGTAGGTGTGCTGTTGTCAGCACATGTGTGGCACTGCTGTTCAGCACCTTGTGGCAACGTTGTCGAAGCCTGGTTTGTGGAGAGGGTATCCTCTCCTGGTAGGTTGGCCGGTTATCCGGCCATGCAAGTCTCCGATTATCACTGTGCAGCCCCTTTTATACCCCAGCCCCCTGGTCCTACATGCAACCTGCATCCCTGCATCGCATACCCATTCTGATTGGACAAATCTATGGCATATGCGTAGTGAGGTCGGAACCTCTTCCGGCAACTCACCAAGACCCGGTCGTCTCCAAAGTAAACACCCCTGTAAACTTAGACAGCACCGGTGATAGCGACTAATACACAACCGGAAGTATACGCGGAATGTGTAGTCCTACCGTACCGTTTGGTTGCAATTAAAGGATAGTACTATTAAAGGGACTCACAGTGATAACGGTATAACAACTGATACTGATAAGTAATAGTAAGGTCTTAGTGAGAGAGCCCCTACAAGCTTTTACCCGAAACTGAGGTGGGGGGAGGTCAACAGTAAAATGTAGGGCACAGTGACCTGATCCTGGTATGACATCTCACCTCGTCCTACTCATAGCTAGATGGACCCAAGATGTTACCGAGTAAGTGCCCTAAATAATACAGGAAACACAGTCCAGACATGTTTTTGTTTTTTCTAAATGTAGGTCATTGTTTAAACACAACTCTCACCTAAGTGGACCTACATACCTTGATCATTTTAAAAGCTCCAATGCCCTATAGGTTTAATATAAGGATATATTTAGCTAGCCGCGCCCCCCGATGGAGGACTTATTAACTCTTAATGAACCTAATATAATTGTTTAATGACTCGATATGCACTACCAGAGCCCGAGTCTATGCCCTATCAGCCTACAAAGGCCTGACACAAATGGACAGGATAAATAAACTTATGCTTTGATCTTGGAAGAGGGATTGTCTGCTTATGGTAAAATATTGTTTCCCATCATGAAAACTGATTCCAAATAACAATGATGTAATTTGTAAATCATGTCTTAGGTCAGACATTCATGTCACAACCCCAAGGCAGTGAAAAACTATTTGCAATTACTTCACTCAGGTAATTTATATACGGTATACATACCGGGTATATACATGTATATTCTTGCATATATCACAACTCTCTGTAACAGCACTGAGCCGTAACATACCCCGGTATTATGCAGACGGAAATGGCACTACACATTTATCAACTTGTTTTTATTCACAGGCTGTGACAATCAATGATATTCTTTTTTCTCACCTTTATAATGAACACTTGCAGTAACCACCGTCTTCTGATTCTTCAATGATCTCTACTGGATAATATTTATCCACATGTGATGTCCTTCGCCTGCTCCTTGCAATTGGCAGCGACAGCTTTTCCAAGTCACTATAGAAGATATGAATAAATATTTAATTCTCAAATAATTCTTAAGTTCGTACCTACATTATACATTAGAATTGCTACATATAGTTATATATAGTATAAATGTAAAACATCAAGAGAGTACAATTTTGACAGAAAATTCAAATCTAACCTTTGGATCAAATACACATTGTATTGTGTATGCAATTGATTTGTAAACATAAATAGCTACATGTATATAGTTCATATCTATATAATTGCTGACCATTCAAAGACAGGAATCAAACCAAGGTAATTTGGCTGATTAATTATATTATGATATCAATAATAAATATCTAATTTTAAACCATTCCTACCAAATACCAAGATACCAAATAGCCTAGAAACCTATTTTAGATCTATATATCACAGGGACCTGATAATTTGTTAAGTCAACATGTGTATTTGGGCCTCCCCTTATGTACGTATAACACATTTTGAGACGTCTTGGGATACCAAGCTTAGAAACATTGGGAGAGAGAGAGATGTATATACACATACTATGTTTGTTTTGTGAATAAAGGATAAAACATACTAGTCTACAAATCTATATCCCCAATACTAAGGAGGACTGTAATGAACGAATGGGAGACACTGAGGATACGGGTAGATCCTCAGTGACGTCAGCAATGAACGCCCTGCCCTGCCTCCTCCTCTGTTCTGGTTTTGGAAGCATATCGCAGATGCATATAAAAGAATCGATTGGTTTGCTCGGGTACACATGATATAAATGAAGCAAAAAAAACCAACTTAATCCAGTTCATACAGCCCTCGAAATCTATTTATATCCCCAATACTTAAGAAGGAGGACTGTAGTGAACGGATGAGAGACACTGATCATGAGGATACGGGTAGATCTACTGTACTATAAATCACAGGGAGGGGGTGGGGGTGGGGGGGGGGGGGGGGGGGGGGGGTGAGGTTAGATTAAATTTCTGTGAAAAAAATGACATCAATCGTTGACTGGTGGGGGGCATTCCCGCCCTTCTATGACATTGTTACCAAATTTTATTTTTATATTGCCCCCCCCCCCCCCCCCCCCCCCAAAAAAAACAACAAAAAAAAAACGTCTGAAAATATTTTGCACGGTCAAACACACATCGAATGCAACAGATTTCCAAGACCCTGTATAATGTGGCAGTCACATTTTCGTGTAGTAGGTTTTATTACTGTAATAATATGTGCAAACAAGTTTTAATTTCGTGTTATACATACACAATCAAGTGATGCATACGACAAAGTCCTCATGCTAATCTAGACTAGGCTATGTGTGACACCTTGATGGAGGAACCCAGGACTTGTTTCACCCAACACCGCTTTCTGTCCCACATCGATTGTTTGAAGACATTATTTGTCCAGTTGCACATGTTTACACTCATACTAAAATGTGGGAAAGTAAGTACTCACTAATAGGAACTCACCCGTCCCCACTTGGGCCAATAATGTGTCTTGGTCGTCACTCACGGGTCCGGGCGCCGATACCACAACATTCTCCCAGAAGGTTCGCCATGTTTTTTTGTCTCGCGCGTTATTGTAACAGGGGCGATAACTCTGTTTCCACAGTATAAACAAATTTGATATGACATCACGCTAGCCAAATCTTCGTGTGAACCCGTGTACAATAGGTGTCAATTTGACTGAGTGATCACGTGCACAGACAGATCACGTGATCGCTAAATTAGGCCAAATCTCATTAAATCTCGCGGATAAAAAGTATCGAGCTGTTAACAAAAATGGTGTTAGCCAAAACACTTGAGGGAATTATGAGATACGGGAAGTTATTTGCTCTTGGTTGTTATGCGAATTATATTTTTGTAGTTAAATGGATGTCATTTTTATTAAGGTTACGTCAGCATCTCGCAGTTGTCTCCTTTCCAACAGTATTTTCAGTATAACTTCGTAAAAATCGATACAGGTGTTGCGATTTGATAGACAATATTACAATTGTTTATTTAAGAAGTACCTGAAATGTTTACAACATTATTAGCATAGTTACTAAATTTCTGTACACATCTAGTTTGAATGACATACAACAATAACATGTCTCACATCTCATTTTTTTTACAGAAATTACCACCAGATATTTCTGATTCCTTATTCCAGAACAAGGGACTTTATACTGAAACTACCTTTTTTCATGTAAGAACACTTCATTTGTTGTCTTGATATTTTAAATAAATGCTATATACACAAGTAGCTCAACTACATCATATAATCAACAAAAGAAACAGCAAAATGAACTTTGAAAAGAAATATAATGATAACCGTAGTGTAATCCTTCTCGCTGTCGCATTTTAACCATTGACACTTTAAAATTGTAACCATTACCACTGTAATATTGAAATCCTTGTCACTGTCACAGTGTAATCATTACCACTGTAACATTTAAATCCTTGTCACTGTCACAGTGTAATTCTTGCCACTGTAATATTGAAATCCTTGTCACTGTCACAGTGTAATCCTTGTCACTGTCACAGTGTAATCCTTGTCACTGTCACAGTGTAATCATTACCAATGTAATATTGCAATCAGTGTCACTGTCACAGTGTAATCCTTGCCACTGTAATATTGATATCCTGCTCAATGTCACAGTGTAATCATTGCCACTGTAATATTGAAATCCTTGTCACTGTCACAGTGTAATCATTACCACTGTAATATTGAAATCATTGCCGCTTACACAGTGTAATTCCTGCCACTGTAATATTGAAATCATTGCCACTGTCACAGTGTAACCATTGCCACTGTACTATTGAAATCCTTGTCACTTTCACAGTGTTATAATTACCACTGTAATATTGAAATCATTGTCACTTACATAGTGTAATTATTGGCAATGTTATATTTTTGAAATCCTTGTCACTGTCACAGTATACTCATTGCCACTGTAATATTAAACGCATTGCCAGTATCACAGTGTAATTCTTGCCTCTGTAATATTGAAATCCTTCTCACTGTCACAGTGTAATCATTGCCACTGTAATATTGAGATCATTGCCACTGTCACAGTGTAATTCTTGCCACTATAATATTGAAATCCCTGTCAATGTTACAGTGTAATCCTTGCCACTGTAATTTTGAAATCCTTGTCACTGTCACAGTGTAATCATTACCACTGTAATATTAAAATCCTTGTCACTGTCACAATGTAATCATTGCCACTGTAATATTGAAATCCTTGTCTCTGTCACAGTGTAATCATTGCCACTGTAATATTGAGATCATTGCCACTCTCACAGTGTAATTCTTGCCACTATAATATTGAAATCCCTGTCAATGTTACAGTGTAATCCTTGCCACTGTAATTTTGAAATCCTTGTCACTGTCACAGTGTAATCATTGCCACTGTAATATTAAAATCCTTGTCACTGTCACAATGTAATCATTGCCACTGTAATATTGAAATCCTTGTCTCTGTCACAGTGTAATAATTGCCACTGTAATATTGAAATCCTTGTCACTGTCACAGTGTAATCATTACCACTGTAATATTGAAACCATTGCCACTGTCACAGTGTAATCATTGTCACTGTAATATTTTTGAAATCCTTGTCACTGTCACAGTGTAATTATTGCCACTGTAATATTGTAATCATTTCCACTGTCACAGTTTAATTCTTGCCACCGTAATATTGAAATCATTGCCACTGTCACAGTGTAATTCTTGCCACTGTAATATTGAAATCCATATCACTGTCACAGTGTAATCCTTGCCACTGCAATATTGAAATCCATGTCACTGTCACAGTGTAATTCTTGCCACTGTAATATTGAAATCATTGCCACTGTCACAGTGTAATAATTACCACTGTAATATTGAAATCCTGGTCACTGTCACATTGTATTCATTGTCACTGTAATATTGAAATCCTTGGCACTGTCAGTGTAATCATTGCCACTGTAATATTAAAACCATCGGTACTGTCACAGTGTAATTCTTGTCACTGTAATATTGTAATCCTTGTCACTGTCACAGTGTAATCATTGCCACTGTAATATTGTAATCCTTGTCACTGTCACAGTGTAATCATTACCGCTTTAATATTGAAATCATTACCACTTACACAGTGTAATTCTTGCCACTGTAATATTGAAATCCTTGTCACTGTCACAGTGTAATCATTGCCGCTGTAATATTGAAATAATTGCCACGGTCACAGTGTTATTCCTGCCACTGTAATATTGAAATCCTTGTCACTGTCACCGTGTTATTCCTGCCACTGTCATATTTTTGAAATCCTTGTCACTGTCACAGTGTAATCATTGACACTGTAATATTGTAAATCTTGTCACTGTCACAGTGTAATTCTTGCCACTGTAATATTGAAATCCTTGTCACTGTCACCGTGTAATTCTTGCCACTGTAACATTGAAATAATTGCCACTGTCACAGTGTAATTCTTGTCACTGTAACATTGAAATCCGTGTCATTGCCACATTGTAATCCTTGCCACTGTACTATTGAAATCATTGTCACTGTCACAGTGTAATTCTTGCCACTGTTATATTAAAATCCTTGTCACTGTCACCGAGTAAACCTTGCCACTGTAATATTGAAATCCTTGTCATTGTCACGTTGTAATCATTACCACTGTAATATTGAAATCATTGTCATTGTCACAATGTAATTCTCGTTGCTGTAGCATTGTAGGTGTTGGCACTGTAACACTGTAACACTGTAACCGCGTTACCTTTGTCTCTGTCGCAGTGTAATCTTAGTTTCTATCACAGTGCTATTCATGTCGGTATCGCGGTGTAATCCTTGTCAAAGTGTAATTATTGTTATTATCATAATGCAGTCCTTCAACTCACAGTGTAATTCCTGTATTTATCTTAGTGTAGTCTTTGTCATTATAACATTACAATCATGGTCCCTGCCACGGTGTAATTCTTGATCCTTGTCGCCGTCACCAGTGTAATCCTTGTTACTGTAACACTATAATCCTTGTCGACGTCACCAGTGTAAACCTGGTGAATGTCGTAGTGTAATCCTCGTCGCCGTCACAGACTTGTGATGTGTCATGTTTGTCGATTGTCCGATCAGTCAGTCGGGAACCACACAGAATAATACCATCCTCCATCGATCCATTTCTTCCTGAAGTTGCACTTGCTTCCAGTTCCGGACATCAGTTTTTTCAACTCCTGTACGATTTCTGTCACATATTGATCGTCACGTTGTCTTATCGTTGGTATCTTTTGGCAGGTAGTGTCGAGACAGGAAACCGGTTTACCTGTAATTGTAAAATAAACATTACATATAATTAGAGTTGATGGATTCATTGACCAAGAGTTTTCTAAAGTCAACAAGATATCGTTGAATGTCAACTGACAAAGAAAAGTCAGAAGAAGGGAAACCAAGCAAAAACAAAAACCATCTATCATTGAATAAAACTGAAATTATCATACATTGCTAGTGTATGTAAAAAAAATACCAGCGATGAACCATTTAAATTGTTTCTGTGTTTTCTCTACTAACCTTCTACGATGACTTCGCATAGTACTAAATGAGTAGATGACTTCGTGATCCTGAGGTAGCGGCCGACAGTGTCAGTTGGGCAAGCCAGAGTCCTAAATTCAGCAGAAGGTACGCGGGCTTCAGTGTAATTGTAGCATAGCTTGCTGTTTTTGAGATGACCATCTGGCCCAATGGCGTTCGTCTCTGATATTTCTACCGTGAAATCTTTCAGCGCGTAATCTATTAAAATGTAATACATTGATCAGTTATCATTTATTTCGTTTTTGTTTCATTCTTTTTTTAATTCATTTTCATCCTTGAACATAACACGGTAATAGTATGTCTTTTAGAACATTATTCACAAAGTATATTGACTCTAGGTATATCAGTAAAGTATATGTTATCTAAACGTTAATTTACATTTACACTGATGTCCTTTCTGAATATGGACAATATTTCATATATCATAAGAAATGTTGATTATATCTATAACATTGCCATTAAGTAGCTATCACAACATACATCTGTACATCATTATATTTAAGTAAATTGACAGAAGAAATGCTAGTACTTCACTGCCACACTGCACTAATCTTTGTTTATTTTATTAAAGCATGTGACAATTCTCTTTCTTACTTGTATGTAATCTATTCTGAATCGAGACATGGTTGATACTGTAAACACCTCCTAAGTCCACCTGCCACCACGCTTTATCGTCCGTCCCGCCTGTGTGTATACAGGACATAGCTGCGTGGTAGTCTGGATTTAGATTCCCGTCCACGGCCCGTTCTGCGACCCCTCCCCATGCCACAGACGACTGGGTCGCCGGCTTATTTAATGCTATGTCGGCCAGATTGCATTCATCCCTGGACACTAGATAAAAAAGTAAATATCTAATCAATAATATGCAAAGACTGAAAAATATCCAACTTTGATAAATAAAAGTATTGTACATGTAATTGGGCTGCCAGTTATATTAATGTTATCATTAGATACATTCATGCAATGATTTTTTTGGTGTCTACTGAGTATTTTTATTTCTAAGACATGAGTAAGACCAATATTCCAATATTTGTGTTTTGTATCAACTTAAAGACGGTTTATTATAATTTTTTATCATGAATATGCTCCCCATCATTCTATAATTGCAAGCATAGCACCTTATATGAGCAAATCATAGTTTCGATGTCATACCGTCCGTCAGTCGATTTGTCGTAATAATTTTGCTTTAATGTTTGTTCTTTAAGCGATTGCCATTAAAACTAAAATTATATTGAATTGTTAATCAGATAATGTATTGCTTTCGTCTACATCAGTCAAGACTATAAACTAGATGTGAATCATAATGCAGCCAGCCATGCTCCGAATGACGTTATATAAACACACATTAGGTGTTGCAGATTTTTTTATATTGTCTGTTCCAGACTCGTAAACTATTTTGCTATAAGATCGATCCTTAAACGCCAGGTTGATATTTAGTACGGTAGTTTATTAGTATAGGGATACATGGAAAGTACCTTCAACAACAACCTCACAGAAGGTCAAAGCGTCGTCAAGGATTTCTACCATTTTGGAGATCCTTAGAAAGCGGCCGATCGTGTCACGTGGACATGGCAAAGTGATGATGTGATCCTCGGGAACTTGTAACTGGGTGAAGTTGTAGCACAAAATGGCATTAAGTAGATAGCCTCTTACGTCAGACGTGTTCGTTTTGGACAGTTCTACAGTACAATTTCTCAATCCGTCGTCTAAAACAATGGAACTTATGTGTAAATATCACACATATCTATTGAAAGTAAATAACCGACCGATGCGAAGAATTTTTCGTTAAAATTAACAGACTTCAATTTTATGAAAATCTATCACGATATGTACGACTCAAAAATCTACCTAAATCTGCACTTTTGGGTTTTTGATTTTCGATATGCTAAGAAAAAGGTCGCCTCTACAACTTACATGTTATTCAATGAGTACCCTATTAATAGTGGTAAAGCACAACCATTGTATAAACTGTTGTATGAACACGCGCGCATGAAACCTAGAGTAAATATTTTCTCTTTTTTTGGGTATTGATATCTAGAAATCGAATGAGGACCGTAGATTTTTAAATCTTTTTAATAAGTTGATGGTTTACGAATATTTGCAAAAATAATTATATTTTTTAAACGAACTGAATATCGCGCTCGTTTCAAATGTGATATGGAACATCTAAAAGATCACCCATACCTACATGATATACAATAAAACCACTATCGTGATTCTTACGTTTACCAATATTGCCCTGAATCGAAACGTTCGTAATCGTGTAGACTGCTCCAAGATCAACCTGCCACCACTGATAGCCAGTCTCGGAGGTTGACATACAGGTTGGAGGGTCGACAAGTCCGTCCACAGCAAGAGAGGAAGGATTTAAGGTCGATGATTGGGTAGTTGGCTTGTTCAATGCGACGTTAGAAATGACGCGACTGGAGAAGTAGCCATGGGCTGAGAAAAATACGAAACATAATATAGTGATGCTTTGTTACTCATGTAAATAGGACAGAGAGTGCGCTAAGATGTGGATCGAATAGGAGATGCCGTGTAATTATATAAGTAGGATATTAAGCAAATGCTTCAGAGACAATAGAGATGTTTCGTCCTTCTAGGAAAATAAAAACCCTTTACTAATTTTAAAACGTAGAACAGGACAAATGCTGACCTTTATATTTAAATAATGTTGATACACATTTCCATGGAGGGAGCCCTTGGTTCAGCTTCCACCTCCAGGAACATGTGGGAAAATATAATAATAAGAAACTTGTATCAACATTATATTGCCATGGTATAAGTTTCATACTGGTTTGTTCGAAGAGACAAACAGACTGTAAAAACAAAGGCAAGAGTATATATAATTTTGGATAAATAAAATAAAAATGTTATTTCTGAACATCACAATATGAGAAAATGAGAAAAAAAATCAAAGGAAAGCAACTTTTGACAAACTCTTGCACGGATGGTCAGTACGGAAAATACCCTAACTGTGTTATGAATCATGATACTGCATTATTATATGGTGTATAAAATATTGGTAAGTAATGTTTCATGTTTTCACAAGTACCGTTGTTCTACATTTAACCTTTTTTCTTTTCGAAGTTTGACTTGTAAAACCGATTATGCCAATATTCCGCCATCGAAAACTTAACATTTGCGGCCACATACGAAAGTATTATATACTAGTATACTGATAAACCTCAATGATTGTGGGAACCATACAGCACCGAGAGGAACAATTTAACGTATTTGAAGCGAAATATACTACCTGCTAGTTCGATATAAGTACGACGTCGTGTTTGAAGTCAAAGTGTTGCTGCCTTCACTACAAATCAAGAAATATTGGCTACCATATCGTTATGATTTTTTTATATAAGTGATTTTCTTTTCCAAACTTGTGGTCATGAATAAGACAGATACCTTTGAGACACAACCAACACGTTAATATCATTGATCATTTTCCTGTCTGTGCCAGTATACTCATTTTATTGCATTTAAGGGACACGTATCTAGTATTTTAATTAAGCATTGAATTCCTTTCAGTTGGAAGTTATGGCCAGACGAATACTAACGTGACAAAGGCAAATAAATGTTGCGCGCATTTGACAATGTTTTTCAAAGACCATATTCAATAATTTCGCTCCAACGATGAATGAACGAATAATTATCATCAAAGACGGAACAGCCATTTCAACAGCTAGATTTCGTTATCGCCGACGTCACAATAATCTTAACGTCATAATAAAGGTTTGGAAGTGGTAGCGTTAAAGTGACAACAATGAATTGGTGTTAATTTTATAGGTTACAGAAAAGAGCACAAGTAGTATTAGTAAAGACGTGGTTTAGATAAAACCTTTATCGAATCTTTAAAACACCCGCTTCCCTTTTATAGTACTTAGATGTCCCAGTTGATTTTATGGTAAAAATTATTTCCAAAGATCTCCAGATTAATTATTTGGTCTGGGACAGCAAATTACGTTGATTATAAAATAAACATAAGAACTAATTTTCAAATAAAGTTTTTACCTGTGTAATAGCAACACAATACTGCGTAAACTGTCCACCATAAAGTCCTTTTCATGTCGGATTGACCTTTAACCATCATTGTCACTTGATTCTGACCTACGGTATAACAACTCTGTTCACGACTAAAATCACAGTTGATTCCAAGCCTGGTCGTTAAGGATAGCGCGATAAATGTGCTGTGTGATATTCCACGGTATATTGGAAACCGTCTGCTACGTATATTGTCATATCAACCAATGACGACTGCTAAGGATTCCCATGTATTTTTAATCACCTTGTTGGAGCGACGAGGCGTCTATGAAATGTATGCGTCGCAGATAGTTCCCATGTATTTTTCAGTATAACAACATTTATAAGGGATTAAAAATAATCAATTTTGTGGTTACAATCTGGATCAAAGGATTGTAGCATGTTATAAGGAAATATTTCGCATATATACGCACGTGGTTCGTTATTAAAGTTTATATGTATTATTAATTTTCTTAAATTACATGTATAGACTCAATTTTTGCGTTTGTTTCATATTTAAATGTATGGCGAGTTGCTTAATTTCGATGATTTTTGTGAAAAAAAATCATTTAAGTGAAAAGAAATTGTTTTCTCATGTAAGGTTTTGTGTTGTAGATTATCATCAAGTATGAGAGGAAGAGGCCAGAGGCGCTCAACCAGGCAGTCAAGCAGCTCCTACGCTTGGACAGGGAGGCACTCTGTGGATTCTGGTCACGCGCAGTCACAGGCTGAGTCATCAGGGCCTGAGCGACACGATTCAAGTGTAGGCCCTCTTTCAGCATCCCAGATGGAGGAGGCCGTGGAGGCAGTATCTGACAGAGTTACCCCTCGCCTGGTTGAGGCAGTTCATTCAGCAATAGAGCCAGTTATCGCCACTCAGCCAGAAGGTACACTAGCATGTAATACTGTAAATCCATCCCTGTAGCCCTTTCAGTCTAAAATATCGAGCTGTGTTAGTCAGTTTGACCCAAAAGATTATCAAGTTGCCAGTGTCAATAATGATTTAGGCAGTAACATTTCACAATCAATAACGCAAAACAATCATGGGCAAGGAATTTATTGACCTTGATCATATGTTATTAAAGCCTTCTCGGATAGATGTCGAGAAACGCCTTTGGTTGGGTGTGAATCTGTTGTAAAAAGTAAAAAAAAAAAAAACCTACAATAGTCGACTTGGATATGTGGACTGATGCGTTCATCGTGTCCATGTCAATATACATATCAGTTCATTCAGAAGAGGTATCTAGCATGTTAAAGTACTTGCATACAGTAAGGTTAGGGGCAAAAAGGGTTGGAGGTATTGGATGGAGGAGTTATGATGAGCAGTTCCGCTTAAAAAAGGCCCAAAACCATGCTATTCCTTGGAATGCAGTGGACCAGGAGCTGTGGCTCCTTTATATGGATTTTGGGGCGCAACTTCATCAGACATAGCAAAACCTCCCAGGATGGTTCAGGGCATAAAGAAATGTTTTGATTTCAATAATGGCAAGTGTAACAGGTCTTTTTGTTTTTACAAACATATTTGTCTACATTGCTCAGGAAATCATAGGAAGAATAACTGTTATCAGCTGGGGACACAGACAAATAATTCCAATATGAATTATTCTTCTAGGTAAGGCAACAATCCTTCCACCAGCAAAGCAGGTAGTTGTAAACCTCCAGCCGGGGTTATAACAAGTTTAATGGATCTCGGGCAAACACCAATTAAACCTGACATTCTCAGCAATTTGTTGCAGTCACATCCAGACAGAATTTTAGTGGATGAGCTAGTGTCTGGTTTTCGTTTTGGTTTTTCATTACATTATCTAGGTCCACGTGTACATTCTAATTGTCGGAATTTACTTTCGGTTAAGGGTAATGAAAATGTCCACATTGAAACTTTCTCCGATTGGTTTGGTGCCCAAGAAAAATGGGTCATGGAGATTGATTCACAATCTTTCATATCCGAAGGATAACAGTGTTAACACGTTCATTGATGAGAATCTTTGTAGGGTGCTTTATACAAATTTTGACCGCATAATTAATATAGTTCAATGTCTTGGACCCAACACTTTGATCGGAAAAATAGACATAAAGTCTACATTTCGTTTATTACCTATCAGTCCTTCTGACTTCTATCTGTTGGGGTTTAAACTCGGGGAACATTTTTTGTTGATAAATGTTTACCTATGGGTTGTGCAATATCCTGTTCATTTTTTTGAGAAATTCTCAACGGCTCTGGAATGGATTGTTCGGGAGGTGGTAAATTTGGATAGTTCACAGCACTGTTCAGATCTAGATCACTATTTAGATGATTTTTTCTTTGCTGGTAAGGAAGGTACTTCTGAATGCTTCTATCTCATGAGCACTTTTGACAGGATCTGTACTGATTTGGGGATTCATATTGCCTTAGAAAAATCTGTTTTACCAACCCCTATTTTAACATTTTTAGGTTTGGAAATAGATTCCATAAATATACAAATTAAAATTCCCAGTAATAAGCTGGTGTTGCTAGCTGGGTTACTGAATGAGGTTGCTGTTAAGAAAACAGTCACACTAAAACAACTTCAGACCTTGACGTGGTCTCTGAATTTTTGTGTAAGGGCAATTCCAGCTGCCCGTGCATTTATGCGGCGTTTCTACAATGCGATGTCAGGAGTTAACAGGCCACATCACTTTATACGATTTTCCCAAGCATTGAGGGATGATATCCATACTTGGCTTACTTTTTAGATCTTTTTAAAGGATACTGTTGTTTTCCTAAGAAAGATTGGGTCAACAACTCAGAGTTACAGCTATTCACTGACAGTGCAGGGGGTGACAGCACAAGGGGTGGGGTGGGGGGCTTCTTTTATGGTAAATGGGCATTTTTTCCCTGGCCTGAAGCACTGAAGCATGGATAGCTTCACCAATCATTCGGGACATCACCTTTCTGAAACTTATTCCTATCGTCATGGCAATTTCTATTTGGGGCTCTGAACTTGAAAACAACAACAATCATTTTGAATACAAATAATGAAGGCCTAGTTGCAATTTTGAACAAGAAAACTTCAAAATCGTGTAGATGCATGGGTTTCATGCGCCCATTTATACTGAGGTGTATGTTGTACAATATTCAGTTTAGGGCAGTTCATATTGATGGGAAGTTAAATTGTATCGCTGATGCTATTTCTCGGCAGCAATGGGACCGCTTCCGCATATTGGCACCTCTCGCAGAGCTGGTACCATCAGAAATTCCGGCTTCATTCCTAGAGTTGATATCCAACACGAAATTAACCGGCTCCTGAGAGCTTCCATTTCATCAAACTCTAGACAAGTGTATGGGACTGGAATAGTTCGTTTTGAACAGTTTTGTAAAGCTTACCTCTCAAGCTGTTCTTGGCCACCAACCCGACAGAGTGTAATGGAGTTTATCGCTTATTTGTCGTCACAAGGTATTGCTCCATCTACTGCAAGGGCTTATATTTCTGGTATAGGTTTCAAATGTAGAATCAGTGGAGTTGTTGATGTGACTCAATTTTTCATTAGCAAAAAAAATGCTTTTTGGTATGGCAAGACTAGATGCTAGATGTGATTCCCGTCTACCCATTACTCCAGAGCTCGTCACCAAGATTATCAACATTCTACCTTATGTTTGTATGTCATTTTATGAAGCAAATATGTTTGCGGCCCTTTTTTTTCAGTAGCATTTTTTTTGCATATTTGCGTGTTGGGGAATGGGTAGCAGCTAAGCAGGGGGAGTATGGACATGCGTTATTGGCGCATAATGTCTCAGTTTCTACAATAGAGCGCATGGTTCAGCTAAAGCTTCCTCATTCACAAACAGCTCAGTGTGGATCTGGGGTTGTCATAACACTACAGGAGAACAAGGAAACCGTTTGCCCATTTAGGTTAGTTATGAATTTTATAGCCTCCCGTGACCATGCCCCTGTGGTGTTTTTCGGTCACTGAAGGGTTTCTCTGATGAAAAAAAATAAGGAAATAGGGCGTTGGGAGTCAAGAGCATATAAAATACATTCGAATTTCAACTTATTGTAGATCAATTGAATTCATTTGTAGTCAAAATATCAGGGTTTTTCCCTTACAATGTAGCAAAGAAAAGAATTTCATATGCAGGGTAGCTTTCTGTTCATCATCAAAAATTGGATCAATTGCGGTAACTTCACAGAGTACCACAACAGAATTTGGATAGTTGGTTCATCCATTATAAGAATAGCTTTCTGTCATGCACGGGCCTCCAAGGAAGGATCACGCCTTGACCTGGGTCGTTATGGTGCCTCCATGTTATGGCATGCCAAAGGAGGTTTAAGGTGGAACAGTGTTATCCGTCATATTAAACTTCTACTCCCCATTGGGAATCCTCCAGACATTTTAGTCATCCATTGTGGAGGCAATGATGTAGGCCAAGTGAATTCAGGATCATTGATGTATAAAATGCTGTCAGATCTGGAAACCTTACAAACTATGTTCTCAAACACGAGAGTTGTGTGGTCAGTAATTTTACCGCGTTTACAGTGGAGGGGGTTTACCACATCAGTCAGTTCGTAAGATACCTGTACGTATTAACAGTCAAATAAGTTCTTACCTAATTAGGAGTGGGGGTGGGTATATCAGATACCCAGAGATTACAGATGAGAACACAGGTCTATTCCTGGATTGGGTTCATCTAATTCTTTTCTATACAGATTACAGCAGGGTCTTCAGGCGTTATTGGGCACTAATACTAGTATGACCCCTGTTTTTGGGGAAAGGGGGCCATGGTTATGGTGCTAATTTGGGGTGATTTTGTTCAGCAAACATTTAACTTTTTAAGATGTGTGAGAGCATTGCCTGGTCATGTGATACAGTATCTTAAAATGTGGACCTTTATTTAATTGTCTTGCTTTTATGTGACTGCTTTTTACTTTGGTGTGGTGTATTTGCTGAAGTCTTGGAGGATGCCAAATCGCCCATAATCTTGTTTGGGTCGGCTCCTTAATCTTGATATACTGCAATTGGAATGCAGTATTTTTGTACATTGGCGTACATTTTTAGCCGGGCACTTGGGCCCCCCCACCATCGCTTTCAGTTTTTGCTGAATATATTTTTGAATTTGATTTTTGCGTTACGGTTGCACCGATTTGATGGTGTTCTTTGTTTACTTGCTATTCAGTTGCTGCTGAATATTTAGTTTTTGAAAATTGGTGGCCTTTTAACACCAAATTTTTAATTGTTTAAAACATCAGAATTTAACAAACCAGGCTTTTCTCTCGCACTCTGTTGTGGCGGTGGCAAGCACTCGCATACTGCTTGTGTTGCCATTTGGCTGAGTTTCTCCTGCACAACAGATTGCTGCTACATGTTTTTTGAACTTTGACTTAAAATTTGATTTCAAAAGATATCAAATAGTATTGGTTAGTATCTGCTATGATTTTGGGGAGGGGGATTTTCTACTCCCAGTTTCCTCCCCAACTTCATTAGCTAGCGTGGCTGAAGTTATTGGCCATCATTTGCCACATTAATCATAACAGTAAGCAAAAAATAAACCCAACATAAAATGTGTAATTTTTGTTTGTTGTTATTTGTTTGAGTTGTCTTCTATTTGATAAATAGTTTGAAATGGGATAGCCCTTGGGGTTATTGTCCCTTGTGGTAATCCATTGACAATTATAATGTAAATTTTGATGTAACATTAATTAATTGATATCGTTTTAATAAACCACCATTTTCATTCAGTGCTTGTGTAGTTATTTCTTTAATATTGAAGTTGCCACGAACGAGCAGGTTGGGAGATTTTAAAATAAATTTGAATTTATTTCTTTGTAAAGAAAGAGGAATATATTATTCAAATTTCTTGAAACCGGTATTTTTAATTGGCTTCACATTTCTGTTATCAGTCCATAAAGGCGTGTCGTTGGCTAATATAGGGACGTGATAATTTCGCAACACAAAATCATCAATACACGAGATTTACACAGGAAATATGTGCTATAACTAATTTATAAGCCTCTGGCTTCCCTACCCTGGTACAATGCAGTTATTGCAGTTTTTGGCAGTTTTACTTGGTACGACTTATCACATCACCTACCTTTATAGCGAATTGATATCCCGAACACAAAAATATGAAATTTTAGTTGTGAACACGAATAGTTATATCCTTTCAATTATTAGTGATATAGTAATAGCTTATAATGATATCTTATCAGTTCTTAGTTATATCCTTCCTATCAGCTATAGTTATCTCGTATGAGCTTGCAATCATCTACTACCACCTCATAGCTAGCTATCTCGAATCAGCGTAAAACATGTATTTATCTCCCTTCGGAGTTTTGTTATCTAACGTCAGCTTATTGTTTTTGATATATCAGTTAATAGTTATATCAAGTCATTTACAATTATCTACCATCAGTTTATAGTGACCGCCTCTCAGCTTATAATTTTCTCTAATCAAGGACTCGTGCCTCCTTAAATATCATTATTTTATCATATATATGTATACCTTTCAAACAAGATATTCATACCCCTGCATATCTATGACAAAGCTATAAAAAACAGATATAAACAAAATGCAACCGATTGGCCTCAAGTACATCATACAACTACTTCAATGATTCTATCATATTTTCGTATCTCGTCACACTACTTGGGGTCAATAGGTCCATAAAAGAGGCAAACATCATAATAAGGTCGCTCGAGACTATAACCATCTCGGACACTACATTATACGTTATCATACGTCGGTAATTAATCTGATGACGTTGAACATGTAGTCATCAAAACGTTTCACTCTTAACTATCTGATTGGTTGTGATATATAGCTTCTACCATAATATATCCATTATAGTGTTACTATGTTCGCCTTGAGTCACGAATTAGCTGTAGTCGTAAGGCTGGGGAAGCAGTCATATTACTACCTAGAAATAAGAATTATTGTTAAAAAATTAAAAAAAAAAAGTATCTGATTGATCATAAACCGTACGCTTTGTGGTAATTTACGTTGCATTCAGAAGAGTGTTTCTCTTTCGCTCAAATTGCTTTAAACAGCTAGCAACGTGTAGTTCTGTCTGAACATTCCGAATCAACATATCTACTGTTATCTTTATCATATCCGATCTCAATTTCATCGTGTAAACATGATATCGTACAATTACATTGTAAATACTTGCGAAACAATAAAATGTATTTCAACATTTGTTCTTACAAATATATTACGAGAGTGTTTCGCTTAAACAACTCACGATACTATTTAATGTTGGATGAGGGAACAGTAAGTCCCGACCGATGGGGGTACAAGGGACAAAAGGAAGGATTATCGGACGAATCACAGGACTGTGATAACCGAACGGTTAAGAAGATTATGATGATGCAATAAATCTGAATAATGCGAGTGTAAGTGTATTTCAATGTGTTCTAATGACTTGTTATATACCTGTATATGCTATGTACCGACAATGTATGTGAGCATGTTGATGCTAGAATGGGCAGTGATAACAATAAAGGCAAAACTAACAATTACATGATGTAAAAGCCAATTTCTGAGCAAGAAAAAAAAAAAAAAAAAAAAAGTTGTTAGGTGCTAGTTTGACATATCCAAATAGAGTTACGAGTCATAAACAACACATTGATATTGCTGAGACCAACGTGTAGAACATAGCCAGCAGTCCACAAATTATACTGAGCTTTACTTTAGTGTGAGACATGAAGAGGGCAAATGTTGATTTCACCTTACTATCAATCTGTTATGACAGAACACTTTCGCAGGTTGTGTTTGGGAGGCCCAACTAGGAGGTCAAAAAAACCCAAAAAGCCAAGCTTCAAAGAACGTTTCTTCAAACATTGTTTTCAAGGAACGTAACGAATCATGCATAAAATATGAGACAATTTGTGTAAATGCCGACAAACTTATTCATAAGTAATAACTCATTAGTTAATCTACAATTCAGAGGAAGATCGAAAACCACTACCTTGAAGTGCAACGCAGTCATGTGTGACACTTACACAGAAGGCTAAAACATCCGCGTAGACAAATGCCATTTAGCAATAATTTCACATTAGTACTACAGAATGACACGGAATAATTTATAGTGAGGGGCCGCGGTGGCCGAGTGGTTAAGGTGTCCCGACACTTTAACCCTAGCCCCCCACCTCTGGGTTGCGAGTTCGAAACCTACGTGGGGCAGTTGCCAGGTACTGACCGTAGGCCGGTGGTTTTTCTCCGGGTACTCCGGGTTTCCTTCACCTCCAAACCTGGCACGTCCTTAATGACCCTGGCTGTTAATAGGACGTTAAACAAAAACAAACCAAAAACAAACCAAAATTTATAGTATTCCGATAATTAGACATTTGTGCCACTGTGGGGATTTTCCTTCTACTACAACAAGATCTCAACGAATACTTCTTCAGAGACAAAATTGTGTGTTCATCTTACACTGAACACCGTCATTTGTGTATGTATTTCTTGGCTTCCTATGTAATGAATAAATACAAGAATACACCACAGCAGGAGCAACAATCTATTGATCGACGTGAAATATAGATCGTTTTGACATCTGTAAAATTGATATATATGATCAATGACTCAGAGTTTTCAGTTTCTGGTGTATGAATGGAAAACAACCTCCATTTGTGTTTAACATTATTATTCGTCATTTCATTGTTCACGTCCAGAGTTCGCAAACTGTACAGAGCAATTCTTAGGTCATGGGACAAAATGGATATAATGGATATATAATAGCCTCATAAAACATACAAATATTCACCACACCACAGAAGTGCTATGTAGGATGGCATAAACTCATGATGTTTATGTCGAACGCATCAAAGGAGTCGAGTTTATTGATCCCAAAGAACTAAGCACAGATGCTTCCAATTCTGAATTATACCAAAACTTCCTTGTTTGTTTTGGACACTTAATTTGTCAATCAGGTTTTCGTCAGTGAATATTTCTTATCTAACGGACTACAGCTAAGATGTTCATTATTAGTACATATCTGGTCTGGTCCCCAATTATGGTCAATTTTGAATCAAAAACTGCAGACTGATGCATTGTCATAAAAAGTTGATAATTTGTCATGGTGAAATGGATGACCATACAACAAAAGCAAGCAACGGGATTTTTGTAATGAATGTACGGTTATAATATTTTCTTTTTTATGAACCTGAAAAAGGATTAAAAACATTTAAAGAGGTTGCATTTTATATTCGTGATATTTACAATATTTAAAATATTTCAATATTGAATATGATACAGTATTATTTACATACACGATACAAATACAAAGAAATGTGTTAGTGAAGTATATGGATAAAACACACAAATGAAATACATACTGATAAAACCTAAGGATATATACAGATTTGCTAATATAAAATATATCAGAGACTGACACCATAAACACTAAACACAGCACAGATAATTCGTACCAATTGCAAAAATTATATATAAAGGATCTTAAAAATATCGAATATGAACGTCCGTGATATGATGGTTAACATGCTTTATCACAGATCTAAAAAAACATATATTATAACACTATTTTTGTGGAAACAACTGATATATGATTTCTTCTGCTGTCTTACATATATGTATATCATTGTTAAATACATGTGTTATTAATATTTCTATTGTGTAATCACTGAATGTATATTTGTTTTATGAATTATATCAAGAAATCGACACCGAGGTATTCTGCAACAAATGCCTTTTAGAACAAATGTTCCATATGTATCGAATAACACTGAGATGTTCTAAAACTTTCCAGCGTACCCTTGCTTCCTTATCACAGTATACACCATTTTAGTGTGAGAGTGTATCTCCTGGTTCACTGTATTGTGTATTATTTTCTCTACTTAAATGTAATCCTTGACTCTCAGTTAGTGTAATCCTTGTTGTCCAATACAGTTCGATCTTTGTTTCTCTGGTAAAGTGTAATCATTGTCTCTCAGATACAGTGTAATCCTTGTTGTCCAATACTGTTCGATCTTTGTTTCTCTGGTAAAGTGTAATCATTGTCTCCCAGATACAGTGTAATCCTTGTTGTCCAATACTGTTCGATCTTTGTTTCTCTGGTAAAGTGTAATAATTGTCTCTCAGATACAGTGTAATCCTTGTTATCCATTACAGTTAGATCTTTGTTTCTCTGGTAAAGTGTAAGGCGGATGTCTCTGTTACAGTTTTATTTTATTTTATATGTCATTCTGTAATCTTTGCTGCTCCGTAACACTATTTTTTGCTCTTTGGTAGTTGTTTATCTGATACAGGTGAATTCCTTATTGATGTAATATTGCAAAACTTAGCATTTCCCAGTGTGATACTTTGCGCTGTCGCAGTGTTATCCAATCATTGCCGCTGCCACGGTGTAATCTTTCTGGCTGCTGCAGTGCTATCATTGTCACTATTACAGTGTGATCCATGTCGCTGTCTCAGTGTAACCCTTGTTACTGTCGAGGTAAAATTCTTGCACTATAACAGTATATTTATTGTTGCGTTGTTCTTTGTTAGAATTTAATCCTTGCTTTTATGATGCAATTTAACAATTGCTTCTATGTAACAAGTTAAACCGGCGTTTTGCAGCGCAATGCTTTATAGTCACTGTTGCTAAGTTATCATTGTTCCTAAAACCATGTAATCAAATCGTTGTCGCTGTCGCAGTGTAATAGTTGTTGCTGCATAGCATAATCCTTTCACCGTAATCTATAATCCTTGTCTGTGTTATAGTATAATCCTGGTTACATTGTTACAGTATAATCCTTGTTACACTGTTATAGTATAATCATTGTTACATTGTTATAGCATAAGTCTTGTTACATTGTTATAGTAATCTTGTCCGTCTGTTCGTCTATCATGCTTCATTTCGGTGTAATATCTGCCATAATGTCAATGACTTTTCTTGGAACATGGTATCAAGATTAAATACCTATAGGGCTCGATCCAAGTTCGATTGTTGGACTTTTTTTGACAAAGTTATGGCATAATCCTTCAACACTGATGTTAGTAAAACATAGGAGAATGGGATTTTGCTCGGGACATCGAATTCTATCTAAATAAAACAAAATCACACATATTTCTACCAATCCCCACAATTATTTAAAATTAGCCAAATGATAGACACAATATCAAAGAAGAAGAAGTACTAAGGACTAACACTTCAGGATGAAGCAAACATCGAGTACATATTAATTATATATATGTACATAACAGAAAAATGATCTTCTTAAATCTGTACAAATAGAAGCAGGTTTGATAATAACAGGTCGTCTTTTGGTGTTTCACATAGCAAAATTAACACACAATGAACCAGGTCTATGAACATTTTATCAAAGACGCAATAAACACATGCATGAAGTGATGTACAAAATAATGCATACGATGCACCTCATTACTTATAAAATGTTTTCAATCCATTCATTAGCATTGGAAGTACCCCTACCTCTCACATAAACTACGCATTTCAACCCATGTAGATATACTATTTTGACAATTTCTTTCAACAAATGTGCCGCACAATGCAATTAACATTGTTAATTAATTTCCTTTCTCCTTCAGTTTTAACAATAAAGGAATTAAGATATGGTCTCTGATATCGAATCTGTATCAATTCTCAGAAGAATAGATGACAGCAGATATTCTATGTCAAATTAAAAACTACTGTACTTAAACCATGACTAGCTTGTACTAAGAGAGTTCTTTGTGAAGATTTATCCATAACAGTGGCCGTATCAAATACACGTATGTAGCTTTTGGCGTAGACGTATTAAGTGATGGCTGGTGTCACAATGTTCATTTGAACTGTATGTGCGCAGGTTATAAACAAAAATCAGGTCGGATCATACATGAGTGGCCTGGTTGATAAGACCATGATGTGAAGCTATCACAGACTAGCCAGAATAATGTACATCAGAGAGTTACCAGACTACAAATCTAGCCAGGTATATGTGATAACGGGAATGAACAAAACATTTAGAAATACTTCCATTGACTGGGGGTGAAGACAGGCAAGAACATGCTGGAATCGATTGTCATGGTGTTATCGCCAAATGAACAGCATGTTACTTTATGATTAGTATGTTTACAAGCGCACTAACATTTATTTACAAGTTGAGAATTTTTTAACAATAATGCGTTATTGTGATACCATGATTTTCTACTTGTAGTTTCTAGTCTTCAAAATACTAAAACGATGTGTAGTTTCTAATCTTCAAAATACTAAAACGGTGTGTAGTTTCTAGTCCTTAAAATACTAAAACGGTCTGTTACTATGTTTTTTGGATCATCCAAGAGCCTTTTTGTCACAAAAAATATTCAACTGATATAAGTTACTTTTTGTGAAGTTTATTTTTAAGCATTAAACTGTTACCAAATGGTAGTATATAATCTATATGAATACAATTCGAGTGACAGATAAATATAATGTCGCCCGTGCATACTACCATTTGATAACAGTTCAATGCTTTTTCTTTAGATTCATAAAGATTTTTTTTTTATATAACGTATGTTATGTTTAAATTTGCCGCTTACCTCTAACTGATGTCATCAAGTTCAAATACCAGAACAGCCGACATTTTCAAAAGGAATGATATAGTCTCTCATTTCGTTATCAATAGCAAACACATAAAATAGTTTTTGCACAAATTTGGCTTCATTTCATATTTCATATTCGTCTGCAGATGTCGCCAAATTGTTCACAATCGCATAATGTGTGTGCTGCGTTGAACTGTTACTGCACAGGACAGACTCGATTCCCCGGAAACACTTAAGACTAGATTGACGTTATTTTCAGAAGAATATTAGCTCTTAAATTCTAAAGAAAGTCGTCTTGACAATAGAGGAAAACGTCTTCCAAGAATATTTCTTTCGAAACAGATTCCAGTCTAACCGGTCACATTGATCAGTGTCGCTAACTTAGACGATGTTTAACTTCACAGGGGCTCGATTTTGTAAGGTAGGCCTATGACATCAGTTGATAACTAGAAAACTAAAATCCCGTAAACATGCCCAACCAGAAATCATGTCGATACTCTCAATTTCTCACAATATTTTTTCTTATAAATACAGGACTTTTAATGTTCAATGTTACCATGTATTGCATTTCTGAAAATTTAAAAACGAGCCCCTATGAGCGTGACGACATTGACAATTTGATCATTTCGTATAGATCAAGAATGGCGCTAATAATAAGTTTGTGTTGACTACATTTTTTAATCCTAAAATATTACTCTCATAACTTGTGAAGTTGCTTTATTGGTTTGATGGTTTATGTAAATAAATGCTAGCATTCGAAAGCTCTCTAGGGCGAAAGTAGCTGGTGACCATTGATTTAACCTGCAACACCTGGAGCTGTATTACTACACTGACCGAATCACTGTCAATTGTAGTATACAGTCCCATTAATACAATTTGGTTTATTAACGACATATAGTCAAATGCAACACAAAATGTATATATATATATATATATGTATACTTTTCGCATTGAAAAAAACAATCCTAATAAAAAGATGTGCTTGCTTTTCAATTCAAAATGCATATTAGTTGTTGAAAAATAAAACCACACATTATCAAACAAAATGCAGCAAGCTTGACATTATACATGTAGTTATTTTCAGAAGGAGATACTCACTAATATAGATTTGCCTACCTATGAGGTAGAGCATAGTTTCACTTCATCCATGTATATGTTTTCACTATTTTGAATACTGCCAACGTACTTCGTTTGGTACACTCATATCTTAGAGCATTTGCGAATTTTAAAAGATTAGCGCATTGAAGAGTTCGTTCGCAATGAAATGATTTCATATAAAAACAGGTTATGGAAAGTGCTATTAGCTTAATGGTAGTTTAGCGTCATGTTTCTAGTGTGAAACACGCTCAAATAAGATTACCGCTAAAAATGTAAAACAGTAGAAATCAAACTATTTTGACGTCGTGTTGTTAAATAAAATTGGACCAATAGATTAACTATGTTAAGAATATGGCGGCATTTGGACAAATGTGTACAATCGTTAAAGTCAAATATGTTTAAGAAGATAAAGAAGTTTACAATGAAAGTTTAATACCAATCTTTGTTATTTATAATTATACTCTTTATCTATTATCTTAGCAATCTCAAGCATCAATAACATATAGGAATAACCCAGCAAAATTAGATCTGTCATCAAATCATCCTGTGAAGTAATTAAATACTGAAAGTTCTATTTAATTTTTGTTGTTGCAATATATACCTGTATTCATCCTTGTAATGTGTTACAAAAGAATTTCGGTATAATATCACATATCATAATTTCCACCGGGTTTCTCTTAAAGGCGAAATATCACTTAATGGTAAATTATTTCTACCATATAAGTGATTTTATCAAAAAACACCAATACCAAGACACACACATTTTATATTTACGAGCAACCCCGTGTTTGTTTCCTGCAAAATATGCCTACGATTTACTTTGGTCAAATATTTTGAACACAATATGCCTTATAAGACCAACGCAAATCACCACTCCATGAAATCAACAAAGTAAAATTTAATCCTTACACAACCCACTCTGCTTTCCACTCTTTCCGTCTGAAAATGTTACGATTTTTAAATAGAAGTTAATTAACTATTAATGATATTCATCATAAAATAGTGATGGAAAGCGAAGTATTTACATGTGAATATATTGCATACTAGAATTATTGCAGAAATATCTATCATTTTGGCCCTTAATTGATTTTGTTCTGATTTTTATTGTTTGACATCCTATCAACAGCTGGGTCATTTACGGACGGCCATCAGAAATTAATACATCGTTATATACAATGTGAATATGAATCAAGTATGTAAACACAACTATGTATGTGTTATATTACCAAGTTAATTGACGAGATACTCAGTAACAATATGCGTAATATAAAATATGTATCGGGAATATACAAATTGTCGGTGATGTGTTATACAACGGTAAATTAAAGTTACCACATCACGTATAATAGACATTACATATAACGTTTTCTAGTGAATGTAAGATAAAAGAAATTAGTATACCTCATGTTTATAACAGTGCCTGTGATTAGCTGAAAGAGGTCACGTGGAAAAGGGATAAAATATCATATTTCCCTGGACCGCGTGCCCCCATGGCGACCCCCACATTTTGTTACCAGGAGTTGTCTCCCTTCCAGTTTTTTACAAATGGCAGACGAACAGAAACCCAAACGTATCAATTGAGCGACCGGGATCACAGGGGTTTGTGATAAAAAAGATATTTAATATCTTCAGTTCATTTTTGAGTATCATCATTACATATTATTTTTTCGAGTATAATAAACAATTTATGGCCCTGGATGCAGGTCAATATGAAAGTTTGTTTACCCTCAGCTCAGAAGGTAACAAACATTCATATTACCCTGCATCCAGGACCATACATGCAGAATGGTAGACACCTCTCGGATTGCGTTCATGATGTTACATTTCTTGTGATAATAAATGCTCATCCTGTGTTGGCATTGCAAAATAAAGTAATTATACTTCAAAATGAAAAAAAGTAAATACATGTAAGTGCACCTAGATTGAATTTAAATCTAAGTAAACGTTTTATATCAAAATTAAAAGATAGAGTAAAACAAATATTGATGACGATCAGGAGCTTGTAAGGGATTTATAACCTGGCCGGTTTGGTGCAACTAATACATATACAACTATCTTAACAATTCTAGATGTTATAGGCAACGCCTTCTTCAAATCAATCATAAGACTGTAGCAGTATCAATGAAATAAACTCTTAACGTGTCCACATCATGTGTTTCCGTATAGGTGGATGAGGAACATTTATAATGGAACACATAGCTTCGTTTTTAATGTTGCAGTATATCTATTATATACATAACGACATGGACCTCATACATGAACTGATAGCTTCGTTTTTTATGTTTAATAACCTGAATGATTACGTAACAACATAAATCACTGCTAACCTTATATACTTGATACCTCACAAACTGTATGATATAGACTGTATACCTAATCGCCGCGATTACACTACAAAAAACAACATCAGGAACAAATATCCATATCAACCTCAAAGAAACGCACGATTCCCGATCAGAAGTCTATTATATATTATATTCATACTACATACGCCTACCTGACTGACCCAGTTTTATTGTTTTCATTAATAACTTTTGCATTGGTATATCTAGGTTTATTGTTATCTACCACATGAATGAGATTTACAAGGGTTTTATAACATAATGGTAGGATATTCAATATGTAGGCATTTAATATTGTATTTCAATAATGGTTGATAATGTTTGTAATGTGAGTTAGTATCAGCGTCACATCAACTGATAACGCGTGCTCATTAAAATTATCATTATCCGTAGTACTTGATGTATAATTGCTTGCTTTCCCAAGGTACATGTAAAAGGTCTCAATCAAAATGTCATATTCAATTTAGTTTTTGTAAGAAACCCGTATGCATTATTATAAAATAAATCGAATAAAATCAATAAAAAACGTAAGCCATGCAGAAAACTCCTGATCTTTCCAATTTCATAGATCATGTCTAGTGAATAGAGTGATTTATATAGATAAAACGAACAATAGAAGTTGTACTGTTTAATTTGGTGAATGAGTTACGAAGATGTATGAGCTGTCGTATTCCGGAACATAGACACCACATTCTCAAACGGAGTTCTCCGAATTTTGGCTTAACGTTTAAAGTCCCCGAAAAGAGTTCAGTAAGGCAAATGATGACCTATGCCTTGATATCAGTATCAGATAATCTTGAATTAATCCATATCATAAACACTGAAATGATACAGAGGCATAAAGACAAATAAACTGCTTATGACGCATCTAGGGAGGAATTGAATGATAATTGGCAGAGACTTATAATTAAAATTCATCATTTTGATTTATTGTTAGTTACATAAGGAAAGGCATTTATCTTTTATAGATAATGCTTAATATAAGGTTAAGGATTACAAGTTCTTGTATTATATACTAGCTTTGTCTATTGTGTTTAACTATACACTTGATTTTTTACTATGCACTGTAATGCAACCTTATTTTCTCTATATTTACACTGTATGTCGCATTTTATGCTGTCATTAGTAACTATAGATTATGTTTAAATGTTCAAGATATGTCTTCTACATTATGATTTATAATGGAGATGTTTCGTAATTTAAGAAAAATTTTGTGTGAACATTTTATTTCGAAAACATCGTCGAATTATGGTAGCCAGAATGAGAGAAACCAACAGGATTTTTTCAATAGCACTAACGGCAATGAGACACTCACACACACTACCAGAATACTTTTAATCAGCAAACGTTGACAGTACAGCAGCCGTAATGGAACGTTTTTTTTTACAGTCGTATACTTTAATACACGACGTCAGAAAAAGAACACG